>NC_086378.1:33379625-33621848 GCF_036588685.1 Mytilus trossulus
AGTCTCGTAAGACATTGCAATGGACCATACGTTACTTACATGTGACAAGTTTTCATAGCACTCAGCGAGTTTTGAAACGAATATGTGAGATAAAGATCTACTGCATTTGGGCAAATCAAAAATATGTTAAACATCTAACTATTTTATTTTTAACAGATTCATAAGTTTTGATTTTTTTAAACCGTGCATCAATATTTTATAATTTTTTTATTTACATTCCTTATATGTTCCGTGTATTGATCATTCATTTGTTTAAATTGTGAAGTATATTACTTTAATAAGAATACACGCATTTATATATATAATTTTAAGTCGATAAAGTTTTAAACAAATAAACGAAAGAAACATCGATGTTGTTTTGCTTGAGTGATTTACCTGTTAAAAGCTCGGGTCGCAACACGGTTTAAAACGAATTGATACCAGTTTGAAATAGTTTAACGGGGGCGTGGCCTATTTGTTTGACGTAACTTACCACCAACTTGATTTAAATTGAACGACTGCAAGCGAAGCTATTTGACTGGCATTAAAATGATTTGATATACATTGAAATAAATTAAAAATGATTTTTAATTTTTGTCAATCTTTATCAAATGACGATTAATTTCATTTAAACAGCGTTAACACGTTTTTGTCCGATCAAGTTAAATTCGGGTTACTAGTGTGATATTTTGTATTTCAATCATAGCATGAGAAAATGTCGGAAAGCATAAAGAAAACTAAGAAAACGATATTTCTGTTAAAAATATTTATCTTAGGTCCGAAACACTGGTCGGAAAGCAGAAAGATAATCAAACAAAAGAAATTCCGAATACAATGTCAATGAATCCGGAGTCAAAACACTTGAGGTAGGTAGTTTGACAGCCGAATTCAACTATTAGATTAATAAATGTGATGACGCAAATGCGTATTCTTATCCATAGTATTAGTGCGTATGCTTTCTATTTACTAGTTATTGCCCACAAATACTACATGCATGTACAAATATTAATGCGAATTTTCGCTCTTCTTATCTAAATTTAGGACATGGCAGTAAGAGCTTGGTATGTGACTTTCAGGCACGATCATCACCACTTACGGTATTCTTACCTCTAGCTGTGTCTTTTTTTAGTCACTGTCCTATTATAATCATTGACATTTTCGGAATGCTAAGAATTTTCTACCTAAAGAATAAATTGCCTAACTTAACACTTTATTTGGTCTTTTTTTACTCTGTATATTCGAGTGTCACTGATGATTCTTTGTAGACATAACTCGCGTCTGGCGTACAATAATTTAATCCTAGTATCTTTTTATATCTACATATCTTTTATATACATTGGTTCTTTTGAGTGTATGTTAAGATATTCATAAAACTTCTGAAAATAAGATATTCTTCAAAACCAAGTTTCCCTGTAGAATATTTGGATTGATGTATGTGAAATCAGGAAATCCTTAAAATTTGAGATGTCTAAGGAGACCAAAATAAGTCTCTATATAAGAGGTCTCAATGAAGCTAGTGTGTTACTCTCAAAAAAATAAACGAAACCTTCTTATAAGTTGCATGTCACATCTATACAATATCTACCATGAGCACAGACAGCTTCTAACGAGTTGAGAATAATTGAAGACATCCAGGAAACAAAATATAAAGATATGATAGATAAAATTAATGCATCCAAATTATAAAGCAAACTGAGTGTTTAAATTTATATTGCGATTGGTTTGTGCAATTTGCACTAGACATCCGGTTTGTAGAAGCTTGGATTTGCAAAACGGTTATGAAAAATTGATGTACACTCTCAGGTAATGAATAAAAAAGTCGAGCCTTAAAATGTATATTCAAATACATGTAGTAGCTGTATATATACACTTTTCTATTCACAACTATCTAACATTGTTTTCAATTGACTTGTGCAAAAATCCACACACAATTACATATTTTTAATAAAGGTGTTTCAATATCATCATTATCTGATTCTATTCACAGTAAATCATTTCAATTCAAAAGCAAACAAAAACTAGGCAACATTTTTTTGGTGACCAGTCAGCCGTCTTTTTTTTCGAGTTAGTCTTTGAGTTTCTCTTACCAAAGCAATGACCATGCTGTCACTTTATTTAGGGGTTACCTATTTTCGGAACTCCTTCTTATCCCCGTATAACAATTTAGGTTCACTTCATTACAATGTTAACCATATGATGCTATTATACATTTTCTATTTTGTTTTGTTATAAAAATAACAGTTTTTTTTTTCTTTCATGTTATAGAGGGATGGCCATTTTTGTTGGGTGTTGCTAAACGGCGGAAAAGGAATACGGAACGGAAACGGAAACGGAAACGGAAATAAATGTTTTTTGGACAAGGAACAAGTTTGAGAAAATAATAGAGGTTCTAAAAAGCCCGGGTTGATCACCTTGGTCTATGTGCATTTCATTAACGAAGGACACAGATGGATTCATGACCAAATTGTGTTTTGGTGATGGTGATGTGTTTGTATATCTTACTTCACTGAACATTCTTGCTGCTTACAATAGTTATCAAAGGTACCAGGATTATAATTTAGAACGCCAGACGCGCGTTTCGTCTACATAAGACTCATCAGTGACGCTCATATCAAAATAGTTATAACCCAAACAAATACAAAGTTGAAGAGCATTGAGGATCCAAAATTCCAAAAAGTTGTGCCAAATACGGCTAAGGTAATCTATGCCTGGGATAAATATCTCTATCTATAATGAACTGAGCCCAGTAGTTGGACTATAAAGGGCAATAATTCCTTAAGGGGTCAATTGACCAATTTGATCATGCTGACTTATAAACAACGGGTTGCCTGATTGGTCTGAAAATTTCAGGGCTGATTGACCTTGACCTAACAAACAAATTTATCCCCGTCATATCAATGCATTGGTTTCTGAGATATGAGCCCAAAACTGCATTTTACCCTATGTACTATTTTAGCCATGTTGGCCATATTGGTTCGCAGGCAGGGTCATCGGACACTTTTTTTTTTATCAAGAAACCCTAATGATAATTGTGGACAAGTTTGGTTAAATTTGTGTTAGTAGTTTCAGAGGAGAAGATTTGTAAAAGATTATAAAAATTTACGAAAAATTGTTAAAAATTGACTATAAAGGGCAACAACTCCTTAAGGGGTGAATTGAACATGTTGGTCATGTTAAATGTTTTGTAGATCTTACTTTGCTGAACATTATTGCCGTTCACAGTTTATCTCTATCTATAATAATATTCAAGATAATAATAAAAAAACGACAAAATTTCCTCAAAATTACCAATTCAGGGGCAGCTACCCAACAACGGGTTTTCCGATTCATCTGAAAAATTCAGGGCAGGGCTAGGTGAGCTTAAAATTAAATAAATAAAGGAGATATTAAGCCTATGTTTTGGAGCCCGTTTGATTTTTCGGATTTTCTAAACAACAATTAAATGATTAAAAAGATGTGGAATAAACATCAAATAGACAGCAACCTAACAACACACACATATCTACTGCCGTGTCCTTAAGTATTATGTTTTTTATCAGGTTATTTCTGTTTATTATGTTTTTGTAAAGCTGATAATTAGCTTTGGTGGTAGTATATCCTCATATGTCTGTCATGTTTATTTTTGTGTTTGAAGAATTAATTCAATGGTATTGTAAATTGGTATGATTGTCAATGAGACAACTCTCCAGATTAAAAGTGACCAAATTAGAATCAAATGGATCAGAAATTAGCCACTACAGGTCACCGTACAAGACTTTATGTGCACCACATTTGGTGTCTGTACCAAGTCAGTCTGTCTCGATGATATACTGATATATGTGTTTGTTTGCTCAGTGGTATATCTGTGTTTTTTTCTCTACATTGGTGAGTTTTCCTGTTATCTGTTCTTGTATAATGGAAAGAAAACGTAAAATAAACCCGATGAGAAAATCAAGTATGGATAACCACAAATATGAAACCTGGTAACTAGACATAGAAACTGTATATAAAATGCATTTATCATCGAATTACAATACATAATTACTTTGGTGTTATTAATGCCGGAGGAGCAGTACTCTATGCCTGGATCACCATATATGATATCAGGCAAGACGGGAATACAATACAAAATAATAACGTGTTAGAGACTCCGATGCTTTACTGAACAAAAAAAAACATAATACTTCTGAAGTCATAAAATAACGAACTAAAAATCTGTAATCCATAATGCAGTAATTGCGTCAAGATACGAACGATGTAACGCTGTAAGATTTGGTGCGACTGACTTTGGAATCTCACTTTTTTGTTGAAGTCATCGTGTATTTTTAATATACACTGGATTCTGCAGTGGTAATGGAATTTTGTGGCTGCAGTGTGAGTTTTAGCTGTCCGTCCAAGTTAAAGGTTCTGTACTCCTTTTGGCAAATAACAATGGCATACGGTGGAGATGGAATATGTGGCGGCAATCGAATTGGCTGCACACAACCATAGCATGAACGAATCTGTTTACCAATCAAGTATTTTAAGTAATATCCATCGTTATCATTACCCAATTCATCCATGGATGCATTAACCACTATGCTATCCTTTGAACCGAAGTCCCCCATAGCCTTTCTTTTATTTGATCCGGTTTTTTGATTCGGTTTTCTTTGTGGGTGTTTTGGCATATTGAACTTTGATAACTATTAAAGATTAGGTGCCGTCTGAGTTTATCGAAGATATTTTATAAGTTTTTGCAGCTTTCTTCCATATTCAGAGGCCGCCAATACATGTGAGCATGTGCTTAAAAGTTTGAAATTTTCACAATTGCAAGTGCCCTTTCCGTATTCTAAAAGACGTACAAAATGTGGATCTTTTCCAGAGGTACTAGCAACCATAAACCCGTTTTGGACACCAGGCGCTTTATTTACCAAACAAGAATTAAAAAGCGACTCTGCTTTTTTCAAAATCGGCTCATGAATTGTGGGATCAAGATGAGTATCTTCTAGTTCCAGCCTATTCACCAACGGAAATCCGTATTGATGACCTAAATTGCGACGGTTTAAGTGGAGCCTTAAGGAAGGCTGTTTTTATACATGCTTGTTGCGGGACGACTCGGAAAGTTTTAACCAAGCATTACATGGCTGCACGTGTTCTATGTACTCGGTACGGATCTGATAGGGTCCCATACCAATAATCGCCTTCCCTGTGTCAGTTTTCTGCTCGTCAGCAAGTTCCCCCATTTTGGTACAGAATACGGTAACTTCGTTCTCTTGGTAATCCGTTTTTTGTTTTAATCTATTATTCAAACTTTCGTTCGCATTTGTTGTGTAATGCGAAAAACCGAAACCACAACTAATTCTTAATGGAAGTAATAAGCAGTTTTGCACTAGGTTTTTTTTATACTTCAGAAACCATGTATAAAACTCTGGCTCCGTCTTTTTTATCGATTCACATTCTCTCAAGTTCCAAATTGGCTTCAATTCCAACAATTTATTTTCGAAGTCAGTGTCAGTTAAACAATCTACAAGTCCAACATTTTTGTTACATGGGTAGCTGTCAAATTGGGTCTTTGTTCTCGTAGAATTTAAATACGGTATTTATGAAATAGCTAATGGAAAAATGTACGTTTTGTTTTAAATATTGTTACTGTTTTACCTAGATAAAAATGGGTAGCCAAAAGCTCGAAGTTTTGTTTTCGATTCTAGTCCCAACATAAATAGTTTCCTTTTTTTCAATTCTTACAAAATTTCTTAATTTTTTCATATGTGACCTAGCCTGCAGTTTCTGTTCGAGCTCCCAGAGAGAAGGGCTTGAAAGGAGATGGCCCTCGCGAGTTTGGAATTTTAAGATAATTTGCGATGCATTTTCAAAAGATAGGATTAACGTCATTATTTTAGCAAAGCGAATATAGATGTCGACTTGTTAGGTTGGTGTCGTGTTGTTTTTAAATGTATATTCTGCATTTTCTTTAAGTTTACCTGATTGTTAATGAATCGCTGCTGTCATTGCTGAGATCAGTGCTGCTAGATATATTGATAACTGGTTGGGGATTTTTTTGGACAGAATCATCATAACTGTTACTTTTTTCCATGGTACAACCATTAATAGGATCGGTAAAAATGTCCGATGGCGGTAAAGAAGAGGAATCAGAATCAATGTATGAACGGTTGCTTAAACTTTCAGTTTCATGCTTTTCCCTCCGAATCGGTCGAAATCAGAATTAAATCTGAATCTGCACAAATAAGCCCTCTCTCTCTTTTATCCCCAGACCCGAATGATGAAGATGTTTCCACGGTTTCCTGGTCTCCTCTTATATTTTTAAATGAAATGTATATTAGAGTTTCTATATGCATCATTCAGTTCTTTTTTCGCCAACCTTATAGAACTACAGGAAGACTAAATAGTATACTGCACCGACTAAATGGTCGATAAAAAAATGACCATTACTTGTGACCGAAGTAACAAAACAGCAGTTGTAGTTAATGATAAGAAAAGAGAAAACATTTTCAAAGCACATTCCTATTTGAAAACTGATTAATGAGGGAAATGCCATTATTGGCTCTTACTGTGTTCCATGCCTCTTTAAGGGATGTACACATGAAAGCAAAAGCTGACGGTCGTCACTTAAAGTTAACCACTCACGAGTGCTGACACCTATACATGCATCATAAAGCATTTACCATCGATTTCAATTGATTTTGACGTCATTGTATCATGTAGTTTGGTTTCCATGGCAACAAAAAATGATTTTTTTCGTCAAAAATGGCAATTATAAAGATGGGGTTTGATTACCAATTAAACAACTCTCGACAAACGACTAAATGACACAGCCATTAACAACTGTAGGTCAACCTACGACCTTCAACAATGAGCAAAGGCTATACCTCAAAGTCAGCTATAAAAAGGACCCGAAATAACAAATGTAAAACAATTCAAACGAGAAAACTAACGGCAAAATTTGAACGAAAACCAAATGTGTAACATATTGACAAACGACATTCATTGAAATACTAGTACAGGCTCCTGACCTGGGACAGGCACATATATACAGAATGTGGCGCGGTTAAACATGTAGGCAGGATCCCAACTACCCCCTAATCTTGGACAATAGTGTAACATTACAGATCATAATAACATAAGACCGAACTATACAAATCAGTTGAAAAAGGCTTAACTCATCAGCTCATTAAGGATGTACACCTCAGAAAAGCCATACATTTTTTGAATTAAACTTTTTCTTAACCTGGAATTTTGGCTAAAAAGACTGACTTGATTAGTAATAAAATTTGAAAAAACTATTACTCAAAAATTAGTAATAAAATTTGAAAAAAATATTACTCAAAAACTACTTTTTTTCAGAGATAACTTTGATTATAATTTGTTTTTTCATATTTTCCACAAATTTGGCAGTATTCCATATAAGTTTGACGCAAAAATTTAGAAATGAAACCCGAAAGATTTATAATCATTGCGTATCGAACACACTGACAAAGTCCTGGTACTGCATTGAAGTTTATGTCGTCGAATTCTTGTTTGTTTGTTTCCAAGTATGCAAATGATTATTGTATTTATGTGTGCATCATATTCCCTGTTTCAATTGAAAATTTTATCCGCGCTTGGTATTTATCTCTCTGTGACCTAAATATACCAAGGTAAGGATGTTCGGTCTGGTTCCATGATTAATAAAAAAAATAGGATTTTAAAACAATAAAGTCTTATCTGATCTTAACATCTTATCTTAAGCCGCACTACGAAAAGAGAAAATTATAAAGGGAACGGAATACAAATAAAATGTACTATTTTATGTTTATATGCCCTCACTCTATTTCATTTATATTTACACATTTAAGCATACCTCTGTAGAAATTTGGCAAATTCTTCTTCCCACATTATTTTGCTTGACGAGTAGATACAATATGAGCCCAAAAAGTAACGTCACTTCGTTTTTTAATGCTTCACGCTACACTGACCTGACTTCAAACGGATTAACATTGATCAATACTTCATTTAAGTCTCATATCTCTTGCAATAATCTTCATCAAAAGATTTAAGAATTGTTGATGATAAAATAAATTGATTTACTTTTAAGTTCAAAACTTCAAACAATGACGATTATGATTGCGTAGATCAAGTGGGATTTTTTCCCCCCGAAAAACATCATTAGGGGAGCTAACAAAACGGGCCAACTATTTGATTTTCACGGGAAGGGGTAGGAATATTTAAATAAAAATATTACTTTGACCCGGTAAGAACTAAAAAACATGACTTGGCATAAAGATGGAACAAAATTGAATTGAACTATCATGTTGAAATTTATAAGTAATAGTTACTCTGGCGACTTGTGTGTAGCTTACGAGAAAAGAATGAAAATCAAAAATTGCAAATGTTGGGGTTGAAAAGAAAAAGAATGAAACACATACTTTTTTGTGGCGGTTATATAAAAAATATTTATATTAACTTTATAGATAATAGATATTTTTTAATTTATCTATCAGCGGGTAATATAGAACCACACACACGACCAACCAAACCTCGCTTCAGTTTTTTCATGATCGTTTTTAGTCTACAAAAATCGAAATAATTCATAGAAACCATAGATGTGTTGTAAATGTCGATGAATTATTTTTTAAGTTTATTTTTAGCGTCCATTGGCAAAAGATAGAGATCATCTTATCGATGCCGATAACATATCAATGTGATTTCGTTTGAACACGGAAGTACCGATGTTCTGTTTTGATTTAAACGGTATTGTTGTCAGAACGATTGTAGACTCATGTAAAATGCTTAAAAAACGGCTCAATTTTAACATTTAAACTTTAAACATCGCTCCGTCATCTATATACACTGTATCTAATTGCACATGTTCTACACGTGCCTAACTGGATGTCCAGTAGTTTATTGATTGGTTGTTTGATTCATATAATGAAGTAATTTAGTTTTCTTGTGTTCACCATTTTAAGTCCTTTTAGATTTGAATACATTAACGAAAAATGCTCCTAACCTTGAGAGTGCAGTAATCTAAAACTTAACACAAACATAATGCAAAAATGTTACCTTTGCTGATTTAACCATGGGATCCATTCCTTTTTCTTCTATCAGCCATTTTGTTAACTCAAAGTGTCCAAGCTGAGCTGCCAAATGTAATACTGTTTCCCCGTCCTGTAATGATGATTAAAGTGTTACATTTCTGAATAATACTGTTTCTTGTACTAATCATCCCTTATCTGAGTTCAAGATAATGTGTGTCTATGTTGGTCACCCAGATGTTTGCAACATTGTATGTAATTGAACAGCTTATATGACAAAACAGAATGTTCATATCAAATTTTTCGCGCATCAAAAAAAATCCAAAAGGATATAAATACTCCACAAAGTCTGTCCATTGTAAAATCATTAGGATAACATTTCATGTTATAGACATAATAACAAATCCTTTTTGAAAACATAAAAAAAAAAGAAACACTAAATCAAATTGAGTAAAAATGATGTCAGATAAGACCAACATTGATCCGACGAAACAGCCTCGCATTTCCCCGTTTCTAAGCCTCATCATTATATCGTTGATATGACAAGTCAATGCACTATTATTGTCTATGTAACACTAAGTCTTCAATTGTAGTTAACAGTTTTAGTTCGAAACTTCATATACTATTTTTTGTACTAATATTCAAATAATAACTTTCTGTTGATTTATTGTTGACATAGTTCAAGGTAACTTTGAATATTTCCGCGTAATAAAATGATATAAAAATGTTTTATAAACCTTGTTACTCTGCATACTTAGAATGTATTTTAGATTTCAGACAACGCATGTATTTGTAAGATTATGAGTCCAGTTAAATCTAATAAAAGGACTTTGCCAGCACAATAACAGCAGAGATTATTATTCATTAATATTAGAAGATGCGGTATGAGTGCCCATGACAACTCGCCATCAAAGACATAATTTGTAAAAGTACGGTCTTCAACAAGGAGTCTTGACTCACACCTAACATCAAGCAATGAAGGACCCCAAAAATGACTAGTGTTAATTAATTGAAACGGGAAAACCAACGGTCTAATATGTGTAAAAACTAGAAATTCTTATGAACCATATCATCAAAAGGCAACTACTGAACTTCTGAAGGACAGGTGCAAACAAATGCAGCGGTTTTTAACGTTTTAATAGGTATCAACCTTAACCCTTATCTAAGACAATATTGTAACATTACAACATAGATAGATGCACTATCGAATATCAATTGAAATGGCTCAACTCAATCAAAAACATATCAAGATAAGTGACCAAACACTGAGCGAATGAATATGATCTTTGAAACAATGTAAATACAAAATCAATAAAATAAGGGATGAATATATACACAAAGGCAACAGAAGTTTACCGATATCAGCGTTGTAATAAACATTTAGTAGACCCAAGACAAATGCTTATTGATATATTAAGTCTCAGTACGATTTAAGGCTTGACATAGATATACCGTATTTGTCAAGATATTCACATGTAGTTTTGGTATTTGTTTTGTTGGACAGCTGTATACATGTTAACGTTCACTCAACATCAGTTTTTACCATATATGTTTGTGAACCCGAAAAGTGATGATACATAAACATGTTAATAGATATAATAAAATGTGGTATGAGTGCCAATGAGAAAACTCTCCATCCAAGTCACAATTTGTAAAAGTTAACCATTATATGTCAAATTAATGTTTTGAACACAGAGCAATAGCTCGCACCGAACAGCAAGCTATAAAGGGCACAAAAAGAACTTTGATAGAACCATTCAAAGGAGAAAACCAAACGGTCTTATCAATATAAAAATACGAGAAACAAGAAACACTTATGAACCACATCAACAAACAACAACTACTGAACATCAGATTCTAGAGTACATTTATCTATTGTTTCTGGGTTGTATGTGAAGATTTTTTTCTATTTGTCGTTGTCAAAAATTCAAATAGTCTGTCTCGATATAAACCATGAGATAAACGAATAATATTGTGGTTATCTAAAATCTTACTTAGCCGCAGTTTTCAAATTTTAAGATTGCCAAATGGCGACAGATTAACTCATTGCCTATGTTTTTATTAGAAAAAACTGCGCTCCTTAGTTATGATAGGCATTTGTTTGACCTTCCATAACTTTTCTCTCTGCTACCTTAGCCAGACAAAGGCCATGATTTCTTTTTTAAATTGGTGTGTGGTTATATTCTAACAAGAATACGATATTTAGGATTAATACCGAATACCGTTGGCTTAAATAGAATATAAATTGTCACTAGACGTTCAGCAAGCAACAAATATAACCATTAACATACAATTGTCCTGAAGATGCATGTTATATTTAATAGACATAGTTCAGCCATAAAATTTAGTACTAGGGATGGCTTTTCCTATTATGATAAATATAGCATGAAAACAAGAGATACTTAGGGCAAATACATATAATCATGATCATGTAGGATAAACTGTATTCTAAAAAATATTTTATCAGTAAATAGATGTTAGTAAGTGTCCTCTGATGTGTGTATGAAATTAGAATTAAATTTTCTCAATATAACATATAATTTGAATTGTTTGTTTTTCAATACAGCTGATGTATCTCTGTCATGACAGTTAGACAAAATACTTTTGAAGATTACATGTTATGAAATCGTTGTAGTCTAAGAGTCCTAAAGACCTCTTTTAATCGTAAAACTGTTAACTGTTAAGATACCCATTCATTCAAAAACCACTGACAGCAAAAAAGAAAGGGAACATTTATATTAGAAAAAGAATTCGATATTTTTTTGGAAGCTTGTTAAAAATTAAAAGCTAGGACTGATATGCATCTTACCACTTAAGCTAAGATATCCAATCATAATACCAATTTATCGTAGGACAAGGAGAACACAAAATCTGCTCGGGATAAATCTGAACATTAAACATATCAGCCCCGTGCTGTAATCATTTCAGCGCAGTATTTACAAGAAAACAATAGCAGAATGAGAAGAATAAATAGAACGTTTAAAAATATGGTATGTCAAACCATGTTCCCTAATGGGAAGAATATAAAATTCAACTTATTTGAAATTTACGAACCTTCAGAGTATCGAAATAAAACACTAATAATAAACCTCCGACCCCATTACATGATTATTTTTTTCATTTCCATTCTGAAACAAAATATGGTGACGAAATTTACTAATTTAAACAAACCATTAACTTTTAGGAATGTTGGTCCTCAATGCTCTTCAACTTCGCACTTTATTTGGCCTTTTTAACTTTTGGATTCGAGCGTCACTGATGAGTCTTTTGTAGACGAAACGCGCGTCTGGCGTATATACAAAACTAAGTCCTGGTATATATGATGAGTTTATTTAAGAACACCAATGGCCCCCTATATCTATAGAAAGGTCAGTGTTTCAATGGAACAAAATCCAGAATGGCGCTTAGAACGTTAACAAATTATAAATTGATATTTTCAGTAGCCGCAGTAGAAACTGAATATTCTAAAACCTTTTTTTAAAAGTTGGATATTCCAAGAAAAGTGTATTTTGGTGATTTCAGTTAGACATGATTTACAAGTACAGATGATGAAAAAATCCTAAGGGGGAAGGGACAGAAAAAAACTGCCAGATGATTAATATTTAAAGGAGGGAAATTAAAATACAACTGACATATCAATAGGCAAATGTCCGGGGGTAATTGCATTGGTATAAGGCTTTATCATAGCCATATATATAGAAAGATGTGGTATGAGTACCAATGAGACAACTCTCTATCCAAGTCACAATTTACAAAAAGTAAACCATTATAGGTCAAGATACAGTCTTCATCATGAAGCTATAATAAGAACACGTTAGGATTAATCGCCTGTTAAACAATTTAATTGTGTATGAACACGACCAATTCACTAACAAACAAATAAAAGAACTTATATGATATGTTTGTAATGAATTGATCCAGTTTATACACCAACAATTTCTTTTTAAATGCGTTTAATCCTTACAATTCTTTCAAATTGGTGTTAAGGAATTTAATTTTTCACACTCGTAACCTCTATCACACTTAAATTGTATATATGTGTGATCGAGTTAGCCTGCTGCATGAATGTATTTGTTACTGAATGCCAAAATAGTTACACAATGAAATTAGATAAACAAAAATAAATTAATAACATATCTTAATATCATTTTAATTAATATTTATTATTAAATTTAACGATCAACATGAAGTGAAAAATAAATATGTCCAATGACGAACTGGATTGTGTTATAAACGCCACCATCTACATTGGTTACAAAAGTAGTTCGGTCAATATCGTCCATCGAAAACAGAACAACGTCAAGATCCAATAACGGATGTCCTCTCAATCAATCATGTACAGTTTTTCCCTTATATGCAAATTATATATATAATTGTTGATGATTTTTTGTATGAATAAAGGGACATGTGAGATGTACAATACACTTGCCCGATTAACGACAATGAAAACCCAACACGCCTAGATAACACGTGATAGTCGGAGATTGACGAGTATTTGTTTACAATCATTTAGATTCGTTAGTTCCTTGAACTAGTATTATAACCACAAAGGCTATTGTGTATCCTTCAACGACGAAAAAAGTACAGGCACACCAAAGAAGAATATATTTAGATATAACACTTCTCATTTATGGGATTTTATTCATAGAAAATATAGATTTTCCAGTTTTTAGACTATATCTATGAAGTGATTTAAGCGTTTTTCTTGAAACTTTGATAACTGGCTTATAACTGCTAAGATAACCTTTTTTATTTTTTTTTCATAAATTTCTGATATACTAGTAGCATTTAAAAGTTATTAAACTTTATTCTTGAAAACGCGACGGACGTATCATGCCCTCATGGCAAAGCTGTTTATTCATATTGCACTGAGTGTTCCTACATATACTTTTTTGTCTCACTAAATGCTCATTTCAAAGTTGAAAGCTATGCATTGGCAAAAGTGATAAGCCACACATTGCTGTAACGTGATATACCGAAACGCAAAAAAACAAACAAGTCTTTAGTGTACAACAATAGTGGTGCCCTTCATTCTAATACACTACCACATGTTTAGTATTGTTGTCTCGTGCACGTCCCGAGTACTACAGGATATTGTGATGTCGATGCTATGTCGTTCTAACAAACGACGTTGGTATTTGCTACTTCTCAATCTCGTTGTTTTTTGTTGAATTTATTCGCGATAAAAATGAAAGCAAGAAGTGACAATGTTAATATAAATGTATGCAAACTCTATAAAGAATGATTACATTATAGGATTGGAAAGTGTTGCCATCTCTCTGCTTAATGCATTCACAACGTTCCTTGACGTGGAACATTGAGAACTCAACAAATCAAGAGTCATTTTATTTTTGGAGGTAAATCCAGAACTGCGCATCGGAACAAGGAATTCAATGAAAATTAAATGAACTAAAATGCCGAACTCCAAAAAAATTTCAAAACGGAAATCCCTTAACAAATGGCAAATTCAAAAGCTTTAACACATCAAACGAATGGAAAACAACTGTCGTATAAACAGTTTTTCTTGTTTTTTAAAGACTAAGTGCAGATCTCTAGATGAGTTATTGCTGTGTGTATGTGTGTGTGTGTGTGTGGCTGTGAAGATATATAATCAACATTCACGAAACATTTTCTCATATTCGTAGAAGGAGGTGACAACAGAATAAATATATAACTAAGTGTTGCTTGCTAACTGAAAAACAAAAGAATGAACGATAATGGTATTTCAGTATCGCAAATGGCATTTACGAAGAAGGAAAAACAATGCACATAACTTTGTTGATGTTGTCTTTGCATGTGAAATTTTCTGCCTATAGCCTTATCATAAAGTAAATGAAAAGTCTGACCTGGCAAGTTATGCTTTTACAAAACACGTTACTTCAATACGACTGTTTTGTTGTGATTTGTATGTAAAAGAGAGGCAAAAGATACCAGAGGAACAGTCTAACTCATAGATTGAAAATAAACTGACAACGCCTTAGCAAAAAAAGAAAACAGACAAATAATAGAAAACAAGACGCAACAAATAAAACTAAGGACTCAGAAACACGAACCCCACCAAAAATTGGGGTTGATCTCAGGTGCTGCGGAATGATAAGCAGATCTTGCTAATAGTTTCCACTGGAATTTGAACACCAATCAGAGTATCTATCATATGCAACCTATTTCTTTGCATGCGTGATTCCACTACGCAAATTCACAACACATTTTGTTATAAAATTAACTTCATCGTGTTATCTTCCCTTGTATCTATCTTAGTTACCCTTAAATGCCAATAATTGAAAAAAACATAATAAAACAAATAAAATTACAGCCGTGCATATGATAAAAAAAAAGATAATGTTCTATATCGACGTGAAAAGTCTTACACCTGATTGAACTACATATATATATATACTAGTCTACAAATTTGCGAATTTCATTAAAGATCTAAACCGACTGTTATCTTATTTTTCAAAATCCAAAATTGAAGAAGACACCCGATCTACCTTAAATACGAATTAAATATCTATCACACAAATCAGTTGTCAAAACTGAAGAAAATGAACTTTCACGGTTGTATTTTCATTTTACATATTAAACAATAATATATAATTTGAGCAAGTGTTTGTTGTCCATTTAACCTGTCTGATCATCAACTTGATTTTGTGTGAATATATTAAACAGAGGATATATGTTCACACTGAAAAGATGTTATGTAATATGTTAAACGTGATTTAACTAATATATACAGTCCATTCTGTAAAACATTGGAGAGATTTGAGGCCACAACTTTTTACAGAATGGACTGTTTAACTTGTCCAAAAGGAACATGTTTTTTAAGATTCTGTTTCCATCAAGTGTGTTAATAGTTTTGAATAAAAATGAGTAACATAGCCTAAAATAAAGGAACATGGATCAATTCCTGCTATTTATACATTAAATGAATTGTTGAGATAAAATATCGAACGTTTCTCTTATGTGTTTTCTAAGGCCGTGTTCACACTAAATGCCATGTGCAGTAAACCTGTTTACAATAAGTTTAATGTCATGTACACTGGTTTTACATTAAGTTTGTTAACATCTATACACCTGGTTTAGTTACCTGTACATGAGATTCGTTCACACTTATAAACTATATGTCATTTAAATGTTCACTACATAGAATCGAAGTCAAATTTGTAGGACAACTTTTCTAGCAGTTATGAAAGCCATTTTGTTGATTTGCAGAATTGTACAGATACTAAAGATGTATCGACTATACCAGAGGCGGATTTTTGAAAATGCATTCCAAACCCATAATGAAAAGGGGAGGGGGGTCAAACCATATGTCCACTTTCAAATACATAGATCGTCTAAAAATGGGGGCTCCGAAACCCCTCACTGGATCCGCCACCAATTACGCAATAAATAAAACGTAGGCTGCGGCAATGGCTTACAGACGATGAAGAAGAGTTGGGATTTTTAGGATGTTTTAGTAATGCATTTATGAGTGAATCTTTGATTGAGATAAGACCAGTGGCAAATATTTCTGTGACATCCAGTTGATTAGGGAAGACATTGTCAAATGAATTATGAGTTTGGCAATGATGATGATTTGCGTCAAGGGGTTAAGGGAACGACCTTATAACTTCAAATGGGCAAGGGGTTTAGGTTTATTCGAAATTTTAAAATTGAGGACCAAAAAAAATATTCTGAATCCAGATTTCCCCCATACCTTACAGTGTAAAATTTAGAAAGAAAAAAAAAATGATTGATAGCGTTAACAAAAACAAAATGTTCGTGCTATGCGCCACCAAACAATTCTGACTCAAACAAAGACGGTTATACAATATACTTAGGGAGCTTACGTTTGATGTATAGGGGTCTAGTATGATATTTGAAAACAAGGAAGGACACAGGTTTTGAGTGAAAAAAAAGGAAAGGATGAGTCACGTTGCCAAAAAACGGCAGGATGACAATTTATGTAAAACAAAATATCAGGTTAAACTAATAAAAAAAAAGGCAAGACCGAATAGAATAAAAAAAAATGCAGGATAGAGATGACGACTATTTATACGCAATATTTGAAAAAATATATATCATAGCGAGTTGATGATTTTATGAAACATATTTTCGCTTTTCGCAATTCATTAGTTTTGCTTGAATAAAACGGTCATGAGTTTGAACTAGGAGCAATGACTCAATATTACCATGCATACACTTCTTATCAGCTACGGCTTTGGCTAAAAATAACAGTACGTACATTGCAAATTGATTTTTTTAAGTGCATTTTACCGGATCTGGATATTACGCAAACAATACAATTTACCGCACAGATATTTTAGTAATGCATTTATGAGGGAATCGTTGATTGATAACATACCAGTGGCAAATATTTCGTGCATATTATAAACGATGTACTAATAATATTAATGATGCTTTGAGTATTGATATGGGGGAAATAAATCTACCTAAATTTGTGTTTTATAATAAAGCTATATATATTTATATATATATCGATTAAGACAAATAATTCTGTAAATAACTTTATTAATAATTGTTATAAATATCAGTTGTATTAAAAAAAAAATGGTTTCATCTTTAAATATACATGGTTAAATTCATGTTCATAATATTTTTTTTGTGTACACTTAACCTACACAAGGCCTTCACTGACTATCGACTACTTGTAGACAAAACATGATTTAAACTACATGTAAACATTGAGTTTTAGCAATGGGAACGTCATTGTGTTTTGTTTACTTGTGATATACACTAACACAACACAGAGTTTAGGTCAATGTGATCATGGCCTAAAAGGCCTTTGATCGTGTTTAGCAAGACGGACTTGTTGGCATGACACGGGTTATGTTCTTCTCATATATGTTATGATGGTATGATACTAAACCCCTAAGGGGAAGGATTGTACCTGATATTCATATGATGAAATCATAATCTTTCAATCAGTTTAATTGAAGTCTGGAGCTGGCATGTCAGTTAACTGCTAGTAGTCTGTTGTTATTTATGTATAATTGTCATTTTGTTTATTATCTTTGGTTACATCTTCTGACATCAGACTCGGACTTCTCTTGAATTGAATTTTAAATGTACGTATTATTATGCGTTTACTTTTCTACATTGGCTCGAGGTATAAGGGGAGGGTTGAGATCTCATAAACATGTTTGATCTCATAAACATGTTTAACCCCGCAGCATTTTTGCGCCTGTCCCAAGTCAGGAGACTCTGGTCTTTGTTAGTCTTGTATTATTTTAATTTTAGTTTCTTGGGTACAATTTTACTAGCGGACACACCACTTTACTTAGTGGTTCACAATCTGGTTGAAAACAAATGTTGAATATTGTTAATGAATATGCGTATGCAAAGCAATTAAGAGCACTCATCTTCTATTCAAACCATCAAAATCTACTAGTAAACATAATGAGTCAAAGTATGAGTGAAACACAGGTCCCTATGAAGCAAATTATTATTCATGCCGAACTTTGATTGAGAGTAAAATGAAATCATACGATCGTACTTTAAAGGCGTGCAAAAAGATGAAAATGAATCTGCATTCTCTATACAGTGTAGGACTTAATCGGAGTGGCATGAACTCAATTACAAATACATGTGTACTATTATTCGGAAACGTTTTGTGTTACCAACTGCACTTCACTCGTGTGAGCTTTGGGGATAGTTAACATTTATTGAAACTAAAATGTGAGAGCAAACACAACAATACCGTGTACGATTTGTATTAGGTCTAGATAAACGGTTGCCAACTGATTCTTGTACGAGTACAGTCGGACTTTGGTCTATACAATGACTCATCGATCATTTCAAATTATTGTTTCTCGGACGGCTGCTCATAGCTAAGTCCAATACAACTCATAAACAATTATAATAATTTTACGTCTCAGTCACTTGTTGTTTGGTGAATACGATAAACGTTCAATAACATATGATTTAATAAAAACTCTGATCAAATATGACATGTATTCCTTTCTTGAGAGTTACATGGATGATTTGTATATCCCGGATAAAACCTTTGATCCAAAATTGTGAATCAATCAATTGAAATCCGAGACGAAATATTTGAAAATCATCTATTGAACCAGAACTTTGTCGTTACTACGAAATTCAAAACATATTAACTATTCACAGATTTGAACGTCTTGGCGTTGTCTATCCAAATTTGAATTATGAACTTTTAGTCATAGTAAAACTTGGCTAAATAGCAACAAAGGATGATCAGTGCTCTTGGTGGGGTTGTTATTCCACAGATGTCGCTCATCACCTAATTTCATACTGTGACAAACTTTTGGATGCAAGAAATAACATGATTTACGGAATTGTTGATGTTTTACCAGTCCAGGAATCTGTACGGTTTTTTTTTTCGGCAAAATGATAGCAATATATTCGTAGCCTTGCTTGCTGACATTACAGATTCTATGCAATCTGTGAACTCTGACAACTGGAGAAACATGATGTGTTGCTAGGAATATTATATATGTTATCTGTACGGAAAATTCAAAGTCCAATTATCTGAGCATAGGTTTAATTTGGTTACTAAAATATTTGAATAAAACAAATGTAGCATATAGATATACATATTTATGTAAAATGTATGTTTTTGTGTATGTGCTTTAATTGTAGTCTGTAAATATATGTTGTTCATTTCTTGTTTTTAGTATACTTGCTTTTAAAATGTAAATCTTCAGTATAATGGAGGAAATAAAGAGAAGCAATCAACCAATCAACATGTTGACCTCTTCAATCAGAATCTGAACTCAAACAATAGACAACAAGAGGCTGTCACAACGACAGCAAACTGGATTTATTACCATTTATTTGTGTCCTGCCAATATCACAAGAAACATAACTGATGAACGGTGAACGTGAAAATCGTCAATATCAAATTTGACCTCCATTTTGTCATCAGTATCAACATATTAAAATTTGAAAAGCTTAGGTTGAATGGTTAAGGAGTAAATGCAACAACATGAATGGAAACGCCATTTTTTTTATCTTTCAAGAACCATAACTCCTGAACGGTAAAAATAAAAAATCGTCATTATTGAACTTGACCTCCATTTTGTCATTAGTACCAACATATTAAAATTTGAAAAGCTTTGGTTGAACCGTTCAGGAGTAAATGCACGGACACGACTGGAAAAGCCATTTTTCAATCTTTCAAGAACCATAACTCCTGAACGGTAAAATTCAAAATCGTCATTATTGAACTTGACCTTCATTTAATTGTCAGTAACAACATATTAAAATTTTAAAAGCTTTGGTTAAACGGTTCATGAGTAAATGCACGGACAACAATTTGGTTTTCGCCCGCCCGACTACCTTTGAAGGTAAACTACCTGTAAAGATACAGAAAACACAGTGCATGTATATCATGGTTTTTTTTTTTGCGTGCTCTACGATTACATATAAATGTATAAATATCTTCATATGCATTTCGTGTTTGAAAATTGATAAAGTCGACGATAAAAGTAATTTCCCAACCCAAAATACGTTTCGACAAGGAGACAGCAATGTTTAACATTGTTATGATGTTTTCCAATTTTGAAAATTAAAAAAAGGGTCTATATTCTGATATATCAAGTGCGGACAACAAGCATGATTCAGTAATGTCAAGTTTTAAATATATATTATAATGATTATAATAATACTATTTTCTGTTTGTTTTCAAATTTTCTAAATTTTTAATCAGTGATTGGACATTAACTTATATGGTACCAGTTCTCTCTTACCTTTGTTTATCTTTTATCAAAAATTCTTTAATTGTGTAATGCGGGTTTATGTTCAGGTTCTTAAAGAGCTAACTCATACCATTTTGTCTTTGTTTGAAAAACTTACACCCCAAAAATCTATTCCGATCCCTTTTTTGCTGATAACTATAATTCGCCAAAAAAAACTTTTTCAAGGCACTATTTTGAATTATAGAAATGATAGAGTAGTTTATAATTAGAACATGAATTTCTCACTTTTTACATACGATCTCCATAGGGATGGGACTTTAAGGGGATTATATATAAAAACATTTATCTATATATAATCCCGGTTTCGTACCGCCATCTTTGTTAAATGAAACAAGCTTCCATTTAGGTGAGATGAATCCGCGATTTTTATATAAAACACTTATCTATATATATTCACTCGTTTTCGTCATACCTACTATTTGAAATGTTACAAATCTACATAGAGAAGGAACAAAATCGGGATTTTATGATTATCAGACAATCGTTGGTGGTAATACATTATGGCATGTGTAGGCTACAACTATTCTGATACTTTGAAATAATGTATAAATGTGCTATAAATACTTCATGAACTATTATATTTAAGATAATCTTGACATCAGTAATCAAATTTCATACATTTGTGTAAGTTTTTATGAATTTCTTAACGTCACTTGGCTGGATGGTTAACTTCAGTCTGTACTTTTATTTTTTATTGTGAATTTGACAGAAACCCATTTAACAATGTTATATTGCATATAACACCTTTATAAACCTGAAAGTTCGTGGCTCGTCATATATTTGCAGCTGCATAATTTTAATACTAGTATGTAATGATGAGATCAAGGCATGGCACGGCTATCATTTCGTGTATTGAAAAAAAAATATCATGATAGAAAAAGGAATGGTGTTAAAGTATTGCGCTGAAATCGTGGATGTTTTGGTATGGGCTGAAGACGACACAAGCAAGACCAATACATAATATAATTATTGAAATCATAAGGAAAATTTAAATAAAAATGATGTTTGAAACAAGACTATAGACCAAGATTGTTCAAAGGATAACAATTAAGCCATACCCATAAGGGACAACCTCAACTCAAGGTTTGGTTTTAAATGTGTTATGCCATTGAAATGTTGAAGAGTTGTATGCCTTTTGTAATCTTGTAAAGGAAAAGAAAGGATTCTAGCTATGAACTATTTTGACGGGAGAAGTAGCTTAATCAAAACATGAGTTAACATTGAAATATTTTAATAAATTTTATACTTTTGATCATAAACGATCGATGCCATTTTTTATCCTAGAAAAGGACCGTGCAAACACAGATGTCGCTTATTTTTGTAATTATTGAACTAAAGATTTATTATGTAATTGGTACAGCAAAAGATATGGTTTATGTCGTTCAGTATAACAAGTTGATAATACCGCATCTGATATCAATAATGTTTATGACTTGCCATTATATCTATATTGTGACGATATTTGTAGATTTGTTTTATAAATAAGACCACATATATTAAAAAGTCATATGTTTTGGTAAACACTCAGATTGTCTTTCAAAATGAATAAATCATGAGTTGTACTTAAATGTGCAAGGATTTCAACAATAATTAATAGTTAGGTATCTTATGGATTAACAATTGATTTACGGGGTTATATCTTCTATTTAGACTTTTTTTTTATATTAAAAATCTATTATAGACTTAAACGGTTTAAAACTTAGTGTATTATGTTATCTACATGTTTTTATTGATGTATGAAGCGCGATAAAACATATAAAAAAAAATCCCACACAATTTTGGAACATTTTGTTTTTGTGCTAGAATTTATAAGTCTTTCTCAATTGGTTCTCAATGCAAAAAAAAATCTTTTGTTGTTGTTTTTGAAATGGCGGTCTAAAGATAGAAAATAAATTATTGAAGATATTGTATATACAAATAAAAACATATTTTCGGTTAGAATTTGTTGTGTTGAAACATTCAATGTCATGCAATGTCTGAATAGCGGCAGTTGACAGTTGTGAGATCACTACATTTGGACAGCTTATTTTGACTGAGATTTTGACAGAGTTTTTTGTAATCACTGACACTGATTGCTAAGGGTAAATGAGTTGATTACTTTCTTAGATGTTAACATTCTTTGGAGAAACATACCATACTAAATACTAGCAACATAAACCCTGGATCCCTTTATAGCTTACTGTTCCGTTAGCCAGGGCTCCGCATTGAATGGCAAACTTTGACCCTAATTTTTCATGTTTTATACATTGTGACTTGGATGAAGAGTTGTCTCATGGGTACTTAGAGAGACCGAATGCGTCCGAAATGGAAGAATAATCTGTTATGCAATCATCACTGGGTATGGGAATGTGAATGTCACCACCTTTTTTGTTAGCATCGAAGAACACTTAAATTGATGAATGACCACATGTAGCCAAAAACCTGACTTAAGCTACATGTTAACATGGATAAATATCAATGTGAACAATGCAGGGTTTTAGTTAAAGAGTGAAGTACATTCACTACATATCGAGTTTAGTACAATATGAGCACGGCCTAAGATGATGCATCAATGTTTAAGATGACACAAGGTAATGTACATTATCTGTTAAATAGCGTATAGCGGGTTATTTTCGCGGGTGTAAAATTTCGCGATTTTCATTGAATAAGGTATACGAAATATTTTGACGGTTATTATTATGGCGGATTCATAACATTAATCAATACCTTTGCATGCGCCCTTTTCAATTGGTTGAATTTATTTTTGGGATTTAATTCTATCCACGAAAGTAAGCGAAAATTTACACCACGCGAAAATCACCCGCTATATGGTACGTAATATCCGCTGCATGTGTTTGCATCTGTCCTAATTCAGGAATCTGTTGTTCAGTAAATGTCGATTGGAAATGTTGTTAATGATAACTGATCTGGATACAAGGAATCAAATGTGTGTAAATATTTTTCGATTCCCGTTTTTATTACAGATTGGACCATTTGTTTTTCCTGATTGAGTCGTTTTACACTAGTCATGTTACTTGATAGCTTGCTGTTCGAAGAACAAAGGCTCTGTATTGAAGGTCGTACTTTGACCTTTAATTGTTTATGTTGTTTACGTTTTGCGCGTTTTGTGACTTGAAGGAAGTATTGTCTTATTGTCGCTAATACCACATCTTCTTTTTTCTATATATGGTATTGGTAATTCTAAGCTCTTTAGACTTGCGTTAATGGTCTTGTGCTCCCTGAATTCGAACACACTATACAATTAGACTACCAAAACATGTTAACATGAAAGTATATGCTTTTAAAAAAGGTAAGAAAACCATGTAAACCTGAATGTAGTATTTACGTATATCTCAATTATCATGAACATCATACTCAATTATGGCAAAAACATGCAATTTATTACTACTTTGGATGGTGTTGACTTCCCACTAACACCATACACCATAACACCATACACCATACACCATTACACCATATACCTTGTACCATTACACCATACATGTTACACCTTTGCAACATACACCTTACACATTACACCATACACCATTACCCATTCTATCTACACGATCCGAAATTACCCATATTGCAATTAAATTTCAAATATTAAGATTATTATTATTGTTTATGTTTACAATTTGAAAAAAATAAATAAAAAGAACTTCGTTTTCAACTAATGAAATGTCGTACACCATCGTTCACACCATTCCCGATCACACGTTACACAATCACACCATTCCTCATACACCATTACACCATTCTCCTTACACCATACACCATTACACCATACACGTTTTTTTGGGAAGTTACATCAACCGAGGGCTGCTGTTTAACTACTTAAGGGCATACGATACAGTTTTGATCCTGTATTTACAAGTTCATAAAAATTTGCATATAGGCTATTTTTTACCTGAGTAAAACAAATATGTAATAAAAAATATACTTTCATGTGCTACTTTTTGAGTAAAATGAGGTAGAAATTTTGCATATTTGCTCAAAATTCAGATTTGTGGCAGTAATTTCTTTTTCGAAAGAAAGACATAACTTTTTTGTTATAAAAGATTAACACAAACTGTTTTTTGTTAAATAATAGGTACTTTATAAGTATCATAAAAAAAGTATGCATTTTTTATTCAGAAATAACTCATATTTATCAAATGTTCAAGAATTGAGGAAAAAACGTATTTTTTTGGCTGCATGTTTATCAAAATTAAAATAAATCCTCTATTTACAGTTTTATAACATTTGGGTCACATAATCTCCCTGCAAAATGAATCAAATTGCCGTTTTGAAAAATAGGGGTCCATGAACTCGTTTTCAAATTAAATCAGTTTGAATGATAAAAATCAGTCGAAAAATGCATCTTTTCCCGATATGTCACAGTTTGACGTCGCGAAAATAACATTTTACGTTAGCAACGTCATTACCTCCCCTGTAACTGTATCGTATGCCCTTAAGGTGGTACCCAACACCTAAACTAAAATTAATTTGGCTCGTTTAATTTTCTAAAAATTTTGAAAAAGAATTTACTTTGACCCTTTGACAAAAATATAAAAATTTCAAATCATTTGAACCCACCGTTTAATCAGAAAAATTACACTGGTTATATAGCACTTTGACAAAAACTTATTTTGATCATTAAGAAGCTTAATAATTCCTTAACAACATAATGTCATTAAAACGTTCTGTTGATTTTACAGACTTATCTCCCTGTAGTGTAAGGTAACACCTTAAAGTAGATCAATGCAACAAAATCTGATCAGACCGACAAAAACATAAGTTTTGTTAACATTCTTTTATAATCTACTTATCACTCATAAATTGAATAATTTACCTTTCTTAGCAAAATAAGAACTTATCACTGACTTTGAACAAGATCAAGGTCATTTGTATCCTTCCCGGTACAAAATGCAAACCCTAACCATCATGCAAGATATCGTATAAATTTCATACCGAAAAAAAGCATAACATGTGTTAACTAGGAACCTTCGGGAGGTCAGGTCAGACTTATACCATATGAACAAAGGTGGTCAGATATGTACCTTATAATGAAAGCAAACATAATAGATCCATCACACACTGTGATTGACAAAGTAATCACCAACCTCACAACTGTAACTGTTCTAGATTCTGACAACATTTTATATTATTGATCCCGGAAGAAGTAGCCTTACTCGATCCAACCAACATTTATTACGTTTAATCCAAACCGGTACTATCCATGATCCCAACACTAGTTATAATCCTTAATATAATAAACTTTAATAATCATGTATCTCACAACAGTTGATATCCTTAATCACACCAACAGTAAATATCCGCGAAACTTACATCAGTAATTATCCTTGAACCAAACAAAATGTATCATTTCTCGATACCAACATCAATAATAATCCTTGATCCAAACAACATATATCACCCTTTCCTTTTTTCATAATTACATTCATTTAACTTTAAACAGTTATGAGCAATGATCCCTGCAACGTTAGTATCCGTGATCTAAATAATATTTATTATCGTTGACCCAAACAACAGTAATTAATCTTGATTTAAACAACATAATCCTTGGACAAAAGAACAGTGATTAGTGTTGATTGAAAAAACCTTCATTTCTTTGTGCAGTACAATAGTTATTGAGTAAGTATCCCTAATCACAAGAACTGAAATTATTCTTGGTCCTATCAGCCGTGATTTTTATTGATAACAAGCAGAGAGATCGATCATTGATACAGCTTTAATTCTAAATTCAAACAACAACAATTATAATTGATTCAAACACAAATAAATATCATTGATCCGCATATTAGTAGTTTTTGTATTCAATACCAGAACTTTCCATTGATCCAAACAACAGTACTTATCATTGTTAAAATAAAAATACTTTTCATTGATTCAAATAGCAGTACTTATGATTGATTCAAATAGCAACTATTATCATGGATTGAAATAACATTACTTATCATTAATTCAAATAAAATTACTTTAAAGATTTAAAAAACAGCTGTAATCCTAAGTCAGCATAACCGGACTTATTCTTCATTACAAAATCAGTGATAATTATCATTGATTATCATAACAGTATTTATTTTTCATTTCAACAACTGTGATTATTCTTGTTTAATATAAAATTACTTATACTTGATAACAACACAGTGCTTATCCTTGTTAAGCACTAGTATTACTTCTTTTTGATTATACCATCTGTGATTATTGTTGTTTAGTAAAATAGTACTTATACTTGATAACAACACAGTGATAATTATTGCTCAGCATAACAGTACTTTTATTTATTACAACAACAGTGCTTATTATTGATCAGCACAACAGCACTTATTCTGGATACTAACAATATAGATTATCAATGATCAGCACATCAGTACTAGTTATCCATTACAACACAGTGATTTTCTTTTTCAGCACAACATTAACAGTGCTTATTCTCGATTACAACAACAGTGATTATCATTGATCCAAACACAAGCAAATATTATTGATCAATCAACAGTAGTTAACATTTATCCCAACAACAGTAATCAACATTGTTCAAACAAAAACCAGTTATCAATTATTCAAACAACAGTAAATGTCATTGAATCACATTAAAGTAATTATTATTGATTCAACTAAAGGTTGCACTTTGTCAATACAGCTGTTATCAAAACACGCCTCTTTTGGGGAGATCTTGAATATTCATAGAAAATTCATTTTGTTTACATACTGGTTCACAGTTATGCTCTCTGTGTTCCATCTCACAGAGACATAACTTGGAAAGTTACCAGTAAATAAACATGTGCATATTGTTTACATTGAAATCTGTGGCAACCTTTCATTCGAGGTAGAGGTAGTTAAGACAATTAGTGTTAGTTTAACACTCTCAGAAGTTCAGGGCATATAAACGTTGAAAATATGCCGCACAGCCCTATATTTTGACCTCTGAAAAAATTGTGGTGCATATGAACTTTCAATTCTACGATCAGATTTTTTTCAAACCTTCATAGTTAAAGTGGTAGTTTTAGCCGTAAAAGAAGTTCCGATTGGAAATTGCATTGTCCATATTTACAGAAATGCAACCTATATAGGGTGAAAAAAGGGGAACATGCAAAATTTAACCAAATTTGCTTTATCTCACAGATTTTAAAGAAATTACATTAAATATGACGTGGCAATTGTTTACAAACACTTTCTACATTTAGACGTGATCATGTTAAATATGAAGTTTTATTAATATTTAATGAAGAGATCATGTCATGTCACGACTATCATTTCGTGTTTTGAAAAAAAAATGATAGAAAAAGAATGGTGTTAAAGTATTGCACTGAAATCGTGGATGTTTCGGTATGGCCTGAATACGACACATACAATACCAATACATAATAAAATTATTGAAATGATAAGGACGAATTTAAATACAAATGATATCTGAAACAAGACTATAGGCCAACATTGTTCAAAAGGATAACAATTTAGCCATACATATAAGGAACAAACTCAGGGTTTGGTTTTACATTTGTTATGCCATTGACATGTTGAAGGGTTGTATGCCTTTTGTAATCTTGTAAAAGAAAAGAAAGGATTGTAGCTATGAACTATTTTGACGGGAGAAGTAGCTTAATCAAAACATGAGTAAACATTGAAATATTTTAATAAATTTTACATTTCTTATCATAAACGATCGGTGCAATTTTTATCCTAGAAAAGGACCGTGCAAATACAGGTGTCGTTTATTTTTGTAATTATATGAACTAAAGATTTTTTATGTAATTGGTAGAGCAAAAGATATGGTTTATGTCGATCAGTATAAAAAGTTGATAATACCGCACCTGATATCAATAATGGTTATGACTTGCATTTATATCTATATTGTGACGATATTTGTAGATTTGTTTTATAAAAAAGACCACATCTATTAAACAGTCATATGTTTTGGTAAACACTCAGATTTTCTTTCAAATGAATAAATCATGATTTGTACTGAAATGTGCAAGGATTTCAACAATAATTAGTAGTTAGGTATCTTATGGATTAACAATTGATTTACGAGGTCATATTTTCTATTTAGACTTTTTTTAAAAGTTAAAATCTATTAAAGGACTTAACCGGTTTAAAACTTAGTGTATTATGTTATCTAAATGTCATTATTGATGTATGGAGCGTGATAAAGCATAAAAAAAAAATTCAACACAATGTGGGAACATTTTTGTTTTACTAGAATTTATAAGTCTTTCTCAATTTGTTTTCAATGCAGAAAATTATCCTTTTGTTGTTGTTTTTGAAATGGCGGTCTAAAGATATAAAATAAATCATTAAAGGTATTGTATATACAAATAAAAACATATTTCTGGTTAGAATTTGGTGTGTTGAAACATTCAATGTCACGCAATGTCTGAATAGCGGCAGTTGACAGTTGTGAGATCACTACATTTGGACATCTTATTTTGGCTGAGATTTTGCCAGAGTTTGTTGTTATCACTGACACTGATTGCAAAGGGTGAATGAGTTGATTACTTCTTTATATGTAACAATCTTAAGAGAAACATACCATACTAAATACTAGTAGTATAAACCCTGGAGCCCTTTATAGGACTGTTCCGTGAGCCAGAGCTCCGCATTGAATGGCGTACTTTGACCTTTAATTTTTTATGTTTTATATATTGTGACTTGGATGCAGAGTTGTCTCATGGGTACTGAGAGAGACCGAATGCGTCCGAAATGGAAGAATCATCTGTTATGCATGCATCACTGGGTATGGGGATGTGAATGTCACCACCTTTTTTGTTAGCATCGAATAACACTTTAATTAGTGATTGACCATATGTGAAAAAAAACCTGATTTAAGCTACATGTTAACATTGATTAATATCAATGTGAACGATGCAGGGTTTAGTTAAAGTGTTAAATACATTCACAACATATCGAGTTTAGTACAATATGAGCACGGCCTAAGATGATGAATCAATGTTAAAGGTGACACTAGGTGAGGCACACTATCTGTTAAATACCGTATAGCGGGTTATTTTCGCGGGTGTAAAATTTCTCGATTTTCCTTGAATAAGGAATAAGAAATATTTTGGCGGTTATTATTTGGGCGGATTAATAACATTAATCAATACCTTTGTATTTGCCCTTTTAAATTTTAAATTTAAGACAAAAGCTAGAACCCATGTTTTGCATTTATTTTAGATTGGAAATCCATTGAGGCCCGTGTATCAATACGATACAGTAATCACACATTCAGCTGAAACGGGTTCGCAAAAAAGAATCTCGAATGGTCAACAATAACACATCACTTAAGGTGAATAATTATATATTTTAACATAAAAAACTAATTTCAACAGTAAAAACAAATAACAAAACATTGTTCAATTGAAACAGGAGTGTACGAATTGTCCAACGCTTCAGACTTGACATACACTAAATTTGCATGCTGAAATTGACATGTTATTTTTGTAACATACACATGCAAGTTTTGAAATCAATAGTTGTCATCGTAGAAAAGACTTAAAACAGTTATGATCATTGATCCCTGTAATTAATCTTGATATAAACAACATCATTCTTGGAAAAGAACAGTGATTATTGTTGATTGAAAAAACTTTCATTTCTTTGTGCAATACACTAGCTATTGAGTAAGTATCCCTTATCACAAGAACTGACATTATTCTTGGTTCTATCAGCCATGATTATTATTGATAACAAGAAGAGAAATTGATCATTGATACAAACTGCAGCTTATATTATAAATGCAAACAACAACAACGATAATTGATTCAAACAAAAATGATTACCATTGGTCCGCGTGTCAGTAGTTTTTGTATTCAATAAAAGCACTTATCATTGATTCAAATACAAGTGCTTATCATTGAATCAAATTACAGTACTTATCATTGTTAAAATAAAAATACTTTTCATTGATTGAAAAAAAAAATACTTATCATTGATTCAAATTACAGCACTTACCATTGATTCACATAACAGTACTGATCATTGATTCAAATAAAAATACTTTCCATTGATTCAAATAAAAATACTTTCCATTGATTCAAATAAAAATACTTTCCATTGATTCAAATAACAGTACTTATGATTGATTCAAATAACAACTATTATCATTGATTCATATAACATTACTTATCATTATTTTAAACTGAATTACATTATTGATTTCAAAAACGGCTGTCTTCATTGGTCTTCATTGTCGACTACAACAACAGTGATTATCATTGATCCAAACACAAGCAAATATTATCGATTAATCAATAGTAGTCAGCATTAATCATAAAAACATATTAACATTGTTCAAACAAAACCAGTTATCAATTATTCAAACAGCAGTAAATATCAATGAATCACATTAAAGTAATTATCAGTAATTCAAATACCAATTATTTTCTCTGATTTTGACAACATTTATCAATTTAAACGCAAACATGCAAAAAGCAGACAGGAAGACACAATGAACATTAGCCAATACACATTCCAACTTCAGTTACACAATTTATTAAATCTTTTGTACTTGAAAAAAGAGGGCCGAAAGATACCAAAGGAACAGTCAAACTCATAAATCTAAAACAAACTGACAACACCATGGCTAAAAATGAAAAAGACAAACAGAAAAACTATATTACACATGACACAACCAAAAACTAGGGGTGATCTCAGGTGCTCCGGAAGAGATTCAAATTATTCAAATTATTCAATTAATTGAAAGGTAGATAATTGTTGATTATCTAGTGGAACCCGACAGGCTGCTCACGACAATGTAAAACCATGTGATACTGTATGCGCAGTGATGATAAACACACTGACATTACAAATAAAAACCATGAAAACTTGAATCTAGTGGTTACATATATCTCAAATCTCGTGAATATCATACACACTTATTGTCAATAACGTACAATTGTTATAACAACATAACTGCTCAAAGTAGATCAATGCAACACATTCTGATTAGACCGACAAAAACCTAAGTATTGTTAACATTCTTTTAAAATCTATTTATCACTCATAAATTTAATAATATACCTTCCTTAGCAAAACAAAGAACTTATCACTGAACTTTGAACAAGATCAAGATCATTTGTATCCTTTCCAATACAAATTTGAAACCCTAACAATCATGCAATAGAGCGTATAAATTTCACACAGAAAAAAAGGATAACATGTGTTGACTATGAGCTTCCGGAAGGTCAGGTCATACTTATACCATTTGAACACATGTGATCTTGTACGTACCTTATAATGAAAGTAAACATAATAGATCCATTATACATTCTGATTGACAAAGTAATCACCAATCTCACAACTGTAATTGTTCTAGATTCTGACAACATTTTATATTATTGATCCCGGAAGAATTAGCCTTAATCGATCCAACCAACATTTATTACGTTTAATCCAAACCGGTACTATCCAGGATCCCGGCCCAACACTAGTTATAATCCTTAATATTATTAACCTAAATAATCATGTATCTCACAACAGTTGCTATCCTTAATCACACCAACAGTAAATATCCGCGAAACTTACATCAGTAATTATCCTTGAACCAAACAAAATGTATCATTTCTCGATACCAACATCAATAATAATCCTTGATCCAAACATCATATATCATCCTTTCTGAGTTATAATTACATTCATTTAACTTAAAACAGTTATGAGCATTGATCCCTGCAACGTAAGTATCCGTGATCTAAACAATATTTATTATCGTTGATCAAAACAACAGTAATAAATCTTGATTTAAACAACATAATCCTTGGACAAAAGAAGCATTGATTGAAAAAACCTTCATTTCTTTGTGCAATACAATAGTTATTGAGTAAGTATCCCTTATCACAAGAACTGAATGATTCGTAGTACTCTCAGCCGTGATTACTAGTGCTAACAAGAAGGGAGATTGATCATTGATACAGCTTAAATTCTAAATTCAAGCAACAACAATTATAATTGATTCAAACAAAAATAAATATCATTGATCCGCATATTAGTAGTTTCTGTATCCAATACCAGAACTTTCCATTGATCCAAACAACAGTACTTATTATTGATGCACATAACAGTACTGATCATTGATTCAAATAAAAATACTTTTCATTGATTCAAATAACAGTACTTATGATTGATTCAAATAACAACTATTATCATTGATTGAAATAACATTACTTATCATTAATTCAAATAAAATTACTTTAAAGATTTAAAAAAACAGCTGTAATCCTAAGTCAGCATAACCGGACTTATTCTTCATTACAAAATCAGTGATAATTAAAGGTTTTTCCACCAATAAGTATCTATTTTGATATGAAAATATTAAAATTCAGTTGAAAATATCAGTTCCTATGGCTTAATGATGTATAAATATGAATTTCAAGCAAAGGTCAAAATCTAGAACGTCCAATTTACCTATGACCTTGACCTCAATGTCAAGGTCATAAACCAAGGATCCCAAATCAAAAGACCCTAGGTCTGTATTATGTATGTTTCATGAGTAATATCACTTTACGTATAATTCTAAATATAAAAGGGACAATAACTCCAATGTATTGTCTACGCACCCTTCCAATCAAAATATATAAGTTACGACATGTCGCAACTAACAATTAAGTAAAATTTGACCTTGACCTTTGACCTTGACTTAGTTTTTATTTTTTTGGACCAAGAATCTTAAATCAAAAGACCCTAGGTCTCTATCACTTATGGTTGTCCAGTTAAAAATGCATATCACTTATACAATATATAAAAGGGGGGATAACTCTCATATGGAGTCTCCGGATAGCTTCGGTCAGAATAAAATAGAACATCCTGAGGATATAACGAGCAATTTAGAAAAATAAATTTGTCGGTTTCTTATACGGTTGCGAAGCCTTAGAGATAACAAGGAAAACAGTGTTCGGGGAGATAACTCTTATTTAGGAAAGTATTCGGTTAGGCAGAGTTGGTTTTAAAAGCGTATAAACTGTTCGATATCATATTCAAAAAATCTAAGCGACATCTTGTGAAACAAAAAAACAGCGAAGGAAAACAATTAGGCGGAAGAAAAAAAAATTAAATAAAATAATAATAATCAGAAGAAATCCAATAGGTCTTTCCACGGAAAAGTGGAAAGACCTAATTATCATTGATTATCATAACAGTATTTATTTTTATTTCAACAACTGTGATTGTTCTTGTTTAATATAAAATTATTTATACTTGATAACAACACAGTGCGTATCCTTGTTAAGCACTAGTATTACTTCTTTTTGATTACAACATCTGTGATTATCGTAGTTTAGTAAAATAGTACTTATACTTGATAACAACACATTGATTATTATTGCTCAGCATAACAGTACTTTTATTTATTACAACAACAGTGCTTATCCTTGATTAGCACAACAACACTTATTCTAAATACTAACAATATAAATTATCAATGATCAGCACATCAGTACTTTTTCTCGATTACAACACAGTGATTTTCGTTTTCAGCACAACTTTAACAGTACTTATTCTCGATTACAACAACAGTGATTATCATTGATCAAAAGTTAAACAAATAGTATTGATCAATCAACAGTAGTTAACATTTATCCCAACAACAGTAATCAACATTGTTCAAACAAAAACCAGTTATCAATTATTCATACAGTAAATGTCATTGAATCACATTAAAGTAATTATCATTGATTCAACTAAAGGTTGCACTTTGTCAATACAGCTGTTATCAAAACACGCCTCTTTTGCGGAGATCTTGAATATTCATAGAACATTCATTTTGTTTACATACTGGTTCACAGTTATGCTCTCTGTGTTCCATCTCACAGAGACATAACTTGGGAATGTTACCAGTAAATAAACATGTGCATATTGTTTACATTGAAATCTGTGGCAACCTTTCATTCGAGGTAGAGGTAGTTAAGAAAATTAGTGTTAGTTTAACACTCTCAGAAGTTCAGGGCATATATAGTTATCAAAGGTACCATGATTATAATTTAGTACGCCAGACGCGCGTTTCGTCTACATAAGACTCATCAGTGACGCTTATATCGAAATAGTTATAAACCAAACAAATACAAAGTTGAAGAGCATTGAGGATCCAAAATTCCAAAAAGTTGTGCCAAATACGGCTAAGGTCATCTATGCCTGGAATAAGAAAAGCCTTAGTTTTTCGAAAAATTCAAAGTTTTGTAAACAGGAAATATATTAAAATGACCACATAATTGATATTCATGTCAACACCGAAGTGCTGACTACTGGGCTGGTGATACCCTCGGGGACGAAACGTCCACCAGCAGAGGCATCGACCCAGTGGTGTAAATAGTTATCAAAGGTACCATGATTATAATTTAGTACGCCAGACGCGCGTTTCGTCTACATAAGACTCATCAGTGACGCTCATATCGAAATAGTTATAAACCAAACAAATACAAAGTTGAAGAGCATTGAGGATCCAAAATTCCAAAAAGTTGTGCCAAATACGGCTAAGGTCATCTATGCCTGGAATAAGAAAAGCCTTAGTTTTTCGAAAAATTCAAAGTTTTGTAAACAGGAAATATATTAAAATGACCACATAATTGATATTCATGTCAACACCGAAGTGCTGACTACTGGGCTGGTGATACCCTCGGGGACGAAACGTCCACCAGCAGAGGCATCGACCCAGTGGTGTAAATAGTTATCAAAGGTACCATGATTATAATTTAGTACGCCAGACGCGCGTTTCGTCTACATAAGACTCATCAGTGACGCTCATATCGAAATAGTTATAAACCAAACAAATACAAAGTTGAAGAGCATTGAGGATCCAAAATTCCAAAAAGTTGTGCCAAATACGGCTAAGGTCATCTATGCCTGGAATAAGAAAAGCCTTAGTTTTTCGAAAAATTCAAAGTTTTGTAAACAGGAAATATATTAAAATGACCACATAATTGATATTCATGTCAACACCGAAGTGCTGACTACTGGGCTGGTGATACCCTCGGGGACGAAACGTCCACCAGCAGAGGCATCGACCCAGTGGTGTAAATAGTTATCAAAGGTACCATGATTATAATTTAGTACGCCAGACGCGCGTTTCGTCTACATAAGACTCATCAGTGACGCTCATATCGAAATAGTTATAAACCAAACAAATACAAAGTTGAAGAGCATTGAGGATCCAAAATTCCAAAAAGTTGTGCCAAATACGGCTAAGGTCATCTATGCCTGGAATAAGAAAAGCCTTAGTTTTTCGAAAAATTCAAAGTTTTGTAAACAGGAAATATATTAAAATGACCACATAATTGATATTCATGTCAACACCGAAGTGCTGACTACTGGGCTGGTGATACCCTCGGGGACGAAACGTCCACCAGCAGAGGCATCAACCCAGTGGTGTAAATAGTTATCAAAGGTACCATGATTATAATTTAGTACGCCAGACGCGCGTTTCGTCTACATAAGACTCATCAGTGACGCTCATATCGAAATAGTTATAAACCAAACAAATACAAAGTTGAAGAGCATTGAGGATCCAAAATTCCAAAAAGTTGTGCCAAATACGGCTAAGGTCATCTATGCCTGGAATAAGAAAAGCCTTAGTTTTTCGAAAAATTCAAAGTTTTGTAAACAGGAAATATATTAAAATGACCACATAATTGATATTCATGTCAACACCGAAGTGCTGACTACTGGGCTGGTGATACCCTCGGGGACGAAACGTCCACCAGCAGAGGCATCAACCCAGTGGTGTAAATAGTTATCAAAGGTACCATGATTATAATTTAGTACGCCAGACGCGCGTTTCGTCTACATAAGACTCATCAGTGACGCTCATATCGAAATAGTTATAAACCAAACAAATACAAAGTTGAAGAGCATTGAGGATCCAAAATTCCAAAAAGTTGTGCCAAATACGGCTAATGTCATCTATGCCTGGAATAAGAAAAACCTTAGTTTTTCGAAAAATTCAAAGTTTTGTAAACAGGAAATATATTAAAATGACCACATAATTGATATTCATGTCAACACCAAAGTGCTGACTACTGGGCTGGTGATACCCTCGGGGACGAAACGTCCACCAGCAGAGGCATCGACCCAGTGGTGTAAATAGTTATCAAAGGTACCATGATTATAATTTAGTACGCCAGACGCGCGTTTCGTCTACATAAGACTCATCAGTGACGCTCATGTCGAAATAGTTATAAACCAAACAAATACAAAGTTGAAGAGCATTGAGGATCCAAAATTCCAAAAAGTTGTGCCAAATACGGCTAATGTCATCTATGCATGGAATAAGAAAAGCCTTAGTTTTTCGAAAAATTCAAAGTTTTGTAAACAGGAAATATATTAAAATGACCACATAATTGATATTCATGTCAACACCGAAGTGCTGACTACTGGGCTGGTGATACCCTCCGGGACGAAACGTCCACCAGCAGAGGCATCGACCCAGTGGTGTAAATAGTTATCAAAGGTACCATGATTATAATTTAGTACGCCAGACGCGCGTTTCGTCTACATAAGACTCATCAGTGACGCTCATATCGAAATAGTTATAAACCAAACAAATACAAAGTTGAAGAGCATTGAGGATCCAAAATTCCAAAAAGTTGTGCCAAATACGGCTAAGGTCATCTATGCCTGGAATAAGAAAAGCCTTAGTTTTTCGAAAAATTCAAAGTTTTGTAAACAGGAAATATATTAAAATGACCACATAATTGATATCCATGTCAACACCGAAGTGCTGACTACTGGGCTGGTGATACCCTCGGGGACGAAACGTCCACCAGCAGAGGCATCGACCCAGTGGTGTAAATAGTTATCAAAGGTACCATGATTATAATTTAGTACGCCAGACGCGCGTTTCGTCTACATAAGACTCATCAGTGACGCTCATATCGAAATAGTTATAAACCAAACAAATACGTTGAAAATATGCCGCACAGCCCTATATTTTGACCTTTGAAAAAAAATTGTGGTGCATATGAACTTTTAATTCTACGATCAGATTTTTTTCAAAACTTCATAGTTAAAGTGGTAGTTTTAGCCGTAAAAGAAGTTCCGATTGGAAATTGCATTGTCCATATTTACAGAAATGCAACCTTTATAGGGTGAAAAAGGGGAACATACAAAATTTAACCAAATTTGCTTTATCTCACAGGTTTTAAAGAAATTACATTAAATATGACGTGGCAATTGTTTACAAACACTTTCTACATTTACACGTGATCATGTTAAATATGAAGTTTTTTTTAAATATTTAATGAAGATTGATAGAATCCTGGGCCTTAAATATGATGACTCAGCATACATTCACAGTTTACAGTATGCATAGTTTACTCAAAGTCCTAGATACAAAATTAATTCATAATATTTGATTATTTGTAAGTTAAATTGTTAAGAAGTGCTTATATTTACTCTTCGCAGTCATTGAAACTCATAGATCCTTCCAGAATATTATTTATGGGGTATCTGTGTCCCTTCGGTAACCCAAACGTAAGCCGCAACACCTAAATCTGTTTTTGTCACCAAGGCATAATAAATACAAGCTAGTAAAACAAAAATATCTCAAGAAAACTTACAAAAGTGTGTTCTATCTTGAATAAGTACTAAATATTCCAAATTGCTAGAAACAGCAGAACTATTTAGGAAATTTTAGGCCCCAGGGGCAAAAAAAAAAGAAAAAAATCGCTTACCCACTGGGTCATAAAGCATAGACAAAATTTGCTTACCCACTGGGTCATAAAACAAATAATTTAACTTGTAAATGCTATGATTTTATGATTTTAAAGATCTTGATATAGAAAACAATAACTATGTTTGGAAGTTATGCAAAAAGCAGATGTTAGCTGTTATCTCTACATCATTTCAAGTGAATTGATATCTCAGACTGGTATCTGCATACATACAACTATTGCAAATATGGCTTTGTTTGAACACTTTTAGTATATATATTAGCTAAATTGTGTTACAGATGATACTGTTGTGACAAGAATTCTAAATTGACCATTTGAGGCAGAAAATGAGTTCTGTAACTGACAAATAGGCATACAGTTAGATGTGGACTGGAGACAGAGGCTGGTTTGGATAATTTATATAATCTTGAATGTTGTAATGATTGACTGCTAAACATTACATTTATAGTATTCTGATATGCTTTCAATATGTTATCAAAACAGTTTTAAACAGGTTCAAGGCATTTTTTATCAGAAAATATGCAAATATGCAAATAGGGTAAGCTGGCAATAGTTAAAGTATTATTGTCAAATTCTTTTAAAATTGAAACAGGGGAGGGGGTATAAAATGTATAGTAAAGAAAAACTTAAAGTATACGCAGTGATTTCTTTAAGACTATAATTCTGATGAATAATTTTTAAATGAGAAAAACTGATTTTAGAGAGTTATCTATTTGAATGAATGTCTGTATAGGTTGCACTTTGTAAATACAGCTGTTCTCAAAACACGCCTCTTTTGGGGAGATCTTGAATATTCATAGCAAATTAATTTTGCTAACATACTGGTTCCCAGTTATGCTCTCTGTGTTCCATCTCCCATAGACCTAACTTGGGAATGTTATCAGAAAATAAACATGTGCATATTGTTTACATTGAAGTCTGTTGTAACCTTTCATTCGAGGTAGGGGTAGTTAAGAAAATTAGCGTTAGTTTAAACTCTGAGAAGTTCAGGGCATATAAACGTTAAAAATATGCCACACAGCCCTATATTTTGACCTTTGAAAAAAATTGAAGTGCATATGGACTTTCAATTCTAGGATTCTAGGATAAGATCTTTCAAAACTTCGTATTAAAAGTGGTACAGTTTTAGCAGTAAAGGGAGTTCCTATGGGAAATTGCATTGTCAATATTTACAGAAATGCAACCTATAAGAGATAATCATCCTTCATTTAAACAGCAGTGACTTCCATTGATTCAAACACCAATTATTTTCTTTTTCAGACATCATTCATTAACTTGGATACCAGCATGCGATAAGCAGACAAGAAGACATTGAAAACATTTATCAACACACATTCAAACTTCAATTGCATAACTTATGTAATCTTGTGTACATTTTACTTAAAAGGTAGATAATTGTTGATTCTCTAGTGGAACACGACAATGTGAAATTATTTGATAATGTGAAACCATGTGATAATGTATACTCAGTAATGACATATACACTGACATGAGGTATGAGTCAAACATTTAGTATTAAGGTACTCATTATTTATCAGCATGGGGTTTGAGTTATTAAATTTTGATTATCTTACAAATCTTTCATTTCTATATTCCTTGTCAGCTCCTTCAGCTATGTATCTTTTTACTTCTTCCAAATTACCGTCCAAAGCAGCAGACCACAGTTCCTGTAAATAAAACAATGATTGATCAATATATTTGATATAGTTTGGATATTATTTTGAATTTAATTCATACAAACAAGAGACGAATTTCTCGAACTTCCCAATAGAAAAGATAAAAAAAAGTACCATTACCCATACCTCACTTGGTGCACATGTTTAAAGAAGACAATCTAATTTGAACCATATTCTATTACCCATTTTAAGGTATTATATATCCAATATTTCCGTGAAGTTTAAATTACAAATTATTTTGTCAAGCTGTGTTATCCCTTTAAAGGTATTATATGTGACCCACAATAACCTTCCCAGGAATATCGAAGTAGAACGTCATGATGAAACAATATTATACTGAAACTTAAAGTTATGCTTTTTTATCATTATAATATAGTATACAGATTTTTTTCCGTAAATGAACATTAATTATATTCTTGGACATGAAGGTGTAAAGACATGCAAATTTGTCTTTTGCTTTATTCATTTTATCTCAAAAATCGGAAATCGTCGGTATACTGTCCCCTGTATAGTTTTTGGTAGTTTGTTTTTACATCATATAATGCATTATTTCAAAAATATTATATTCCCTATTTGCAGTTTCCACTATGTCCAACAACTAAGTTAACGTCATCATTATATATTCATTCCTGGCGCTTATGGGGTTTACAATGATCCAATAATATGAAACGGATTTCAATATATATTGAAACTAATACACAGTTACAAAAATGTAACAACAGATTATTTTGTTTCGCATTCTTACTAAAGGGGATTTTAAAATTAAAAAAAATGCTTGTATACTTGAAATTTTAGAACATTTTTCAGATATGTTTTTAATTGAGGATATATTATTTCTGACAACTGTTTAAACGTTTTATACATGTACATTCATGTGCTTCGTGAAATCTGTTACAATGATGTCAAAGTAATTTAAAAAAATCGAGATGAACATTAACGGATTAACAGTTAACCTGCAAACACCAAAGTGAAAAGGGTGGGTGTGTAGGTTCTTTAGTTGTATGTGTTTTTGCAAAATACGAATGCCGTACTTAATGATCTATTTCGCCTTATATTTATAACAGTTTTATATGCACTCTCACTTATTTACAGATATTACTACACTAAAACTAAAAACACTGTGGAAAGCATAGTTGACTTGTACGAAATGTTGCAATATGGTTCAAGAATTAAATGAAGTCCTGGGAAAGTTAATTGTATGTTTGCATGATATATATAAATACCATTTTGGTCATTTAAACCTTATCAATGCACGAACAGATGGGACAATTATATTCACAATATTTACAATAATACATAGAGTTAACTTACTGCAGTTGAATTAAATACATTACCAGTTTGAATTACCTTTGGTATTATGTGCCTCTCTCTTATCTATCTTAATTTATAGATCTACTAACGAGTATTTGACTTACTGTGAAAGTACTTTTATTCGTGGAGTACCAATATTCGTGGTTTTCGTGGATGACTTTATCCACGAATTTAAGTGTCCAACGAAATAAAACAACCATTGTCCAAATCAAGACATGGAAAGATCCCCATCGGAAGTTTGACCACTGATATGATCTAGAGAATATGTTGAATAACGCCAAATCTGAGAATACTTTGATAGCAGTCACAGAACTACAATCGCATGCAGGATTATACCCATTTAATCTTTAATAACCTAACCTGTACAACTTTTGATCCTTTAATTCTCATAAAAAAATATTTTTGATCGATGAAAGTCAGATTTCCGGTATTGATATGCTAGTATGATAAAGTGTTCATTTTATATCCTCATAGTTCTCGTTCATATGGAAAATAATAATTTCATGCTGGGCTTGATTTTGATAAGAATTATTTGACAATTCAAGATACGTTTATAGCATTTGTTTATGTTACTATTATCAATAGGTGACATGTGTATGGCCTAATTAACACCTTTGATGGTCTTTAATCTGTTGATCACTTTATCATGGGTAAATAAGTGTTATCACTACGATTAACACGGGTCGATGTTTACTTTGCAATTTCCTTCAATTCAGACTATTTTTTTTTTAGAAATCTAAAATCCACGAATTTAAAAACCCACGAACATGTTAATATTGCTCAATCCACGAAAATTGATACCCACGAATTAAAGTACTTTCACAGTATTTCATTATAAACATTTTGTTAGTTTTTAATTTTTATTTATTTAATAACTTGTATTTATGTTCATTTTTTTTCTTTATTAAGCTGCAAGGGCTCACTTGCAAGAAGTCAGAGTATCTAAGGCTTATTGTCATATGGCGAATATTTGATATGTTCAAAAAGAACATAATGTCAATTTGATGAAAACACAAACACTGTTTTTATGTTGACAGGTACACTGAGTCGTACTGTGCACGTATGTGTTATTTCACAAGGAAACAGTCATAAGAAACACATGCGTCATTGCATCAGCACATATTTTCTTCCTTTGCTCTTTGTTTTGAATATTTAGGCGAAAAACACGTTCGAATTTGATATAACGCGATATAATCTTAAACTTATTGATACTGGTTTTTCATTCTTAAGACGGATAAATGGTTCCCCATATTCAAAATATAAAAATATGACAGAAGCATTAAATCTTTGAATGAAATTGAAGGTTATTGGATTAATCAATGTATATGTCTTTAATTTGCTAATATAAGAGAGTACATGTAACAAAATTATTTAGTACACCATGTTATCGATTATTAACAACGAAAAACCTACAAAAGAAAGGATCAATAAGACACCAAAGATATTGTCCGATATGTACATGATGTATGTATACAATTATTTGCAAAGCTTATTTGTTAAGTATTTTGATTTCCAGATATGTAAGCTTGGTAATCTAAATTTTAAATTTTCACTTCTACATAAGGACTGAAGACAATATAAAGGTTGACATAGTGTTTATGTGGTGTCCTGGTGTACTGTCGTTAATTCATGGGTGCTGTCCATTGTTATTTTATGGTTTACATGTGGCTATGTACTATTATATTGGTTATTTGTGTATGTCTCTGTCCCGTGTGGTCTTGTGTTTATTTGTATTGTATTGCTGATAAGACCCACACACCTCTTTAACAGGTGTATCACAAGGGTGTCACGTATGGTGCAATAACTAAACACAACGGTTTGACTACGGGTTTTGACGTTACTACCACGGATTAATTGGCAACATGAGTGATACGGATTATTACGATGAGACACGGTTTTATATGAAAATGACACGGTCTAGTACTCAACGTCACGTATCAAGGCGTATGTACTGCGGACAAACAGCGGTGTTCTACGCTAAAATGAAGGTTTAGTAAGGTTTAGTACGAATCAGAAATTCCTGGAACAGAATAGTCGATCCGCCTCATTTTCTAAAAGCCGTTTATTATTACCACACTTAAGCTTACGATTTGTCATTTTTTTATGGCAGTGAATTTAGATTTTTGTTTTGTTAAATACATCATTTATCTGTCTACCTGTGCCATGTCTTGTTCTTCGTAATCCTCGAACCAACAGCATGTAGAAATTCTTGATTATTCGGTACTATTTTTACAAAGGTCTTGATTGTAACTGGATGTTTCGCACAGGAGGATGTCACGTATGGAACAATAACTGCTGATTTTTGTTTGCGCACATTGAATGCTCTCATATTTTTGTTAGATTGGTTCGTTTTGTTCATTGAGTAAATCATGTAAATTGACATGTTGATTTTTGTGAACTGTCGTTTACCTTTGGCTTAGGTTTGTTTTTCTTCAATTTATGATTATTATATGTTCCTTAGTTTTCTTTCCTCCTCCCTCTTTATTTTTGTCTTTGCGAAATTTGTTTCATCCCACCTCCCTTCTTATTTTGATTTTTCGACGTGGTTTCATCTAACCTCCCTCCTTACATCTGTACTGTTCCCTTGGTTTGGTTTTTCCCCCGTCCGTATTGCCTTTTGGTTTCATTATACTTGCTTCCCACCTGTATATTACCACCTTGGGTTTTTATTCTCTTTTACTCTTCAACTTTTTTAAATTCGGATTGTGTTTCTTTCTCTCTTCCATCGTTTGTTTTATAGCCCCTTGGTTTTTTCCTCTTGTCTCCTAATGGTTTGTTTAATGTCCCCTTAATTTCCTGCATCCTCTCCTTTGATTTATTTTTGTATTACACCCATTAGTTACCCGAATTAGTTGGTTTCTATCCTTTGTTCTCCTTTTGTTTTTCATTGTATTTTTGGTTTCTTTCCTTCTCCTATATAATGTCTTTGATCTTGATGGTTATTTACTTAGGAAAACGGCCATTGTTATATTATAGTTCGTTTCTCTGTGTGTAACATTTAAATATCGTATTTCTGCTGTGCCGTAGTTCTTCTCTTATATTTGATGTGTTTCCCTCAGTTTAAGTTTGTTACCCGGATTTGTTTTTTTTTTCTCAATCGATTTATCAATTTCGAACATCGGTATACTACTGTGGCCTTTATTGTATGAAAATAACTGTAGTTGAGATAACATATGATTCTAAGATGTTTATATACGTAATAATGCCGTAACATTACATTACAACAATGTGCGCGAAAGTATTGGAAACAATTACACAACATAACGTTCTAAAGTCTCTTGACTCATATTCACGACATTCTCGGGGCCTCAAAATGCAAAAGAAATTAATTTATGTCATGATGATAAATTATCAAAACTATGAAAGTTCTATAAATAGATCACATTACATTTTGTGATTGTAAAATTTTACATAACGTTATCTGTCCTCCACAATAATAATTCAACAGTTACTATTTTTCTAATGAAAATCAGTTTACAAAACGTCGTGTGGTAACTTATCTTGTAGAAGTCCGTACTTTTGCTTCACGAACATGTTCATCTCCTCATTTGATGACGTTTTCTATTGTTCTTTTTCTCCGAAAAAGTCGTGGTGATTCATTTTCTATTAGAACGACATCACCTATGTTAACTTTTTCGTCATGTTTTCCGGAGGCTCGATGATATTCACGTTATCCGGTACGATATTCGTTAGATCAACGTTTTACAAACTGGTCCAATAAAAGTCTCTCAAACAGTTTGTTTGCTGTGATTGTGTCAATATCTTGAATATTCGCGTTGTGTATGTCGTTGTGCATCTTTGTTATCGAAATAACCATTACATGTAAACAAAACTGAGATGGCGTCAATGATACGGGATCTCTAATGTCTCAAGATATATATGCAAGTGGACGATTGTTTTTTATTGTTTCAATCTCCGTATGTATAGTTTCAAAGATTGTTCGCTAACAAGTGCCATAACCACAACTTTCTTTAGTGTCATTTTCGTTCAGCCAATTGGATGTTCCCGCTATCCAACATACCATGGCGTTCCTTTCGTAATGAATTGCCAGTTGACTTTGTAGTTCATTTAATATGGCTACGAATGTAAATGCCTAATCCTAAACAATAGTATGTGCTGTTCCTTTTCGACTGATAAAACGTCTAAATGCTCAGATAACAGTACGCAATGAAAATTCATGTACAGGTTCCAAATGTATAGCTCGTATGAATGCACATATGAATAAACATATGTATACCTTCTGTGGTTGTGTTGATGTATTCTTGATGTGAAGAAGTCCAACAAAATCTATCCCATTTGTACAAAATGGTATTGTGTCTTTTACTCGATCCTTTGGTAGTGGTGGCGGTTCCGGTCTGTTATACGGTTTAACAATTATTGTTTGGCACTGTACGCATTTACGTAAGAAACTGTTCACACATTGTCAAATTGCCGGTATCAAGTATAATTGTCTTATCTGTGTTATTGTCTGGCCGACTCCTGCATGTTGACTTCTTTGTTGTGCGTCCACAATAACAAAATCTGTTTTTGTGCATGGTCCTTGGGTAATAAAAAGGAAACTTCGAGTTTTCTTCCAGAGGTGCATTCGGATTCTGCCTTTTCATCGTATGATTCTATTTTCATCCAGATACAAACTGCTGAACAAGCGGATGTTATTTAATTTTTGGAATCAGTGAAATATGTTCTAGCTCTTTCACGAACCTGTCTTGTTGTGTATCTTTGATCTATAAATTCATGGTTAATGAAATTTCATCTTCTGTTAAAATTGTCTTGAGCTTCATGTCATCTTGTGAATATGCCGATATGGTTGTTTTATCTGGACATATATGATTTGTAATATTCGCTGTCGATCATTTAGGTTTGTATCGTTAATTCTGTGTGTCTCTGTTCCAGTCATATTGGATAGCTGAGTGCTTGCCTGCACATGTCCTGTCCACATATGTCATTTACGCTCGCTCGTTAACTTCTGTTGGGTTGAATCATTCATAATGTCGAATTGTCAAATCGCAATGCGGTTATTCCACATGTTGAAGGTCCATACTTCTATGAGTTTCAGTTATATCTTAAATTTCACTAACACGATATTTTACAAACTTGTTAAACGGTTAGGATGAGGTAAGCCAATTTATTAGTATTTGACTATCGCTCCAAAATACTGCTCTTTCCAGACCGAAGTTTTCGATTACATCTTTTGAAAGTCGTGATCCGATCACTGCAGCCATTTATTCTAATTTCAGGAAAGTTAATTATTTCAACAGTGCAACACGGTTCTTTGCGATAACAAGTGTTGACACTGTCCCTTTACTCGAGGAAACGGAAGCTCCTTTATATTTTTCCTTGCATTACGATAATTTGTAGAGTAGAGTCGTTGGTTTCCTCGTCATGTTTTCCAAATATTATCTCTGTATTTTAAGTTTCGTAGTTTTCTGTAAGATGTCATTCATGCGATTTTCAATTCTTACGGTAGTGTCTCGTACCATGCATATCCTTTTTTTATAAGTTCTTGAATGAGTGTTTTTGCTCTAATGGTGATTGGTCCGAATAGTCATAGCGGATCACAAATAGCGGAACAATGTCGCAAAAATTAACGTTTTGTCAATTGTGTCTCCATCTTTACTTGATTTATTTCTGCAAAGCTAAGAGTATTTGAGTCTGCATTCCAGCGCATACCTAGTATTTAATCTCATTGTCTGCATATGTTACTTTTTTTCGATTTGGCCAAATCTCGGATTTTGTCGCTGTTGAAGCCGATCTGTTTAAGTAATTCTCTGAATTCATTGAAGTATTCAACTACTGACCATATAGTCCAGTCAATCTAGCATAAATTTGACGCCAACCTGAAAGTAATTGCAACAGAAGATTTTTAAGTTTTAATCTTTAGCATTATACCCTAAATCTACACAGAAAAAAGTCCCATAAAATCTAACTTGCGGAAGACTAAAAAAATCACCATTTAAAATTCCTATGGAGATTTGCATTGAAAAGGGAGATAACTCTTGCAAAAAAGGCAGAAATATCAATAAAAATTGATACAAAATTAAAAGTTTACCGCTTCTATTCATAAGAATGTATTGATTTTTGATTTTTTAGCGGTCTTTAGAGTAAAACAAACAACTCTAAATGTGTTTTCATATCTTTTATCAAGCTATAATCTAGATTTTGTAATTCATTAGTTGACCATTTATTGAAACTTTCAACATGTCGAGGTAAAGAATCTCAAATTTAATAAAAATAATTAAGCATGTATTCTTCTTTTTGTGGTTTTAAGTTTCTTTAGATAAGTAAGTTGCTGAAAAAATATAATATACAAATATAAACAACACCAAATTTTTCATATTATTTTTTCAAAATGGTTTCAAAGCTGCAAATTTGCAATTTCTTAAATGAAGAAGGCAAGAAAAAAATAAAACTACCCATAGCACTTCGGTTTTGTACATTTCATGAGAAGAAGATTTAATAATTTAGTCAAATACAAACTTATAACCCCATCAAATTATTATACCTTCCATAAATTTCCAGAAAAAACAACCAAAAACTGACAAAAAAAACCTCATTTTTGTAAGAGTTATCTCCCCTTCCAATGTTAATTTCCATAGGAAATTAAAAATGCTGATTTTGAGTTTTCCTCAAGTTAGATTTTATGGGACTTTTTTCTGTGTATATATAGGGCATAATGCTATAGATTAGAACTAAAATACTTTCTGTTGCAATTAGTTTGAGGTTTAATCTTAGTTTGACTGGACTAATAGGGAGTCCATGTTTGTAAGTACATTATCAACATATAAATCTTCTTGTAGAATATTAGGTACTTTGCCCGGATTCATCGATATATGGTAAATCAAGGTCGAGTTTCAAATGAACGGCGAACACGTCACTCCAAAAAGTACAACTTCAAACCTGTAGATTGTCAAGTCACTTGTTGGGTCAGTTGAATCGGATAGCCAAAAAGGATCATGTGTAGTGTCTCTCTTCATTGTCAAGTCTTACTTGTAAAAATGCCTTTTCTATGTCTATTGTCCTTCTATATTTTTTTAATCAAAATCTTGTGAGAATGTATGTTAATTTATTCAAAACAGGTGGTTCTGACGATAGGCATTCCTTAAGGCTGGGTAAATCTGTATTTTCACGGCAACAGCAGTCATATACAATTCTAATTGAGGTCGTGTTTGATTCCTTATTAACGGGATGGTACGGTATGTAATGGATTCGTACAATTTCGAGATCAATTTCTGTACAGGGTTCCTTTTTCTATAAAGTCTCCCATCTCCTGTTCTTTGATTATCTTATCGTATAAATGAAATATATCCAAATATTAAGCTTACCTAGCTATAACATTATGGGTCCTCTTTTTTACTACATATTCATTTGTAGGTAACTCTAGGTGATCTGGTTTCCATGGAATGTTGGCGACATATTTATTTTCCTTCAACGTTATGTCAGAGTTTTGGTACTCAGCATTAGGTTTCGTACGTGTTTTTGTATTTTTATAAGAATCAGTCTCTAATCCGCTCGGCTCAATCTCCCAAAATTTCTGTAAACGCACTATTCGGGTGTGTGCGCCACGAAAACATTCATCAGCGTACAGTTCCATCGTGTAGTGTAAGTAACTGTGTTCAATGATGGTCCTGGTAGAAATTAATATATTTTGGACCGTCACCTCGAATGATTTCATCTTGTACTAAAGACCAGTAATAATCTACTCGAACAGTAGTGCAATATTGAACTTTTCATCCTTGGTTTATTTCCTCTCCCCTTTTCATACAGTAATCGGTTCTCTTTTCCTTTCTTTTGTCACTTGATGGTTTCAATTGTCTACTTGGTTGCACGTCTCCTCCCTTCATACGTTTTGATTGCTTTCCTTGCTTTCATTCCTACTTCCTATTTATATTTTGTATTACCCCTTTAGTTACTTTCTTTGTCAATCCTAATGTTTTGTTACCAATTTTGATATTTCCTATTTTTTTGTGTGTTGATATTGTCTGCTTAGTTTTATTTATCTTCGTGTGTACGTTTTTTAGCTTTTCCTTCATTATGTTTTTTATAGCCCCTTATCTCACTTTCCTTTCCCTCCGTATGCTAATTGATCGTCCCCTTCGTTTTGTTACTCCCGTTCTATCATTCTCAACTGTTTGTCACTGGTTATATAAATATATTTTTCTTATGTTGAGCTTGTTATTCATTTATAATAGTTTTAATAGTTTATAACCCTATTCACACCCATTAAGATACATCCAGAGCGATTTGCAGCCTGGTACCTTTAACTTTATAAACTCAGATAGTTGCTTGTATTTATGAGCAGCTGTCTTATATTCAATAACCTGTTACTGAAGAGTTTAAATTGACATCTTTAGGGTTCGTTGTTCGGATTCATTGATATATCAAAACACTGATCTGTTATTGAAGACAATGGCTACCCATATATTGTTTTTGTAATAATCCCATTGACAATTGAATAGAAACCAATCATTAATAGTAGACTGCATATTGACTTGTGTATGGTTGTTTGTGTTGTTTGGTAGCCGTATAATTGACATATTAAATATATACGGAACTTTTATTTAAGACACATAATGAGATGTTGCAGAGTTATTTATATGCATTCTAAGTTAACTCAAACTTCAGTACAAGTACAAAACCAAATAAATAGTAAAGTTATACCGTTCTTGTTGGTCAACAATGTTAAGAAACATAAAATAGATTGAACAAAGATGTGTTGTACAGCACTTACCCGATTCAAAGCTTTCTGATCCATGTCCTGTAAAAAAGGATATTAAATTAGAGATTGCAATACATTTGTACATTACCTGGGGGTACAAAAACATTCATGTTTCGAATAATTTTATCATTTTTTAAACAAAACAAAAAATACAGAAAACAATAACATTCATTGATATTGCATGACAGCACAAATATGTTGACTATATATGTGCCTCATATGTACAATGAATATAAATGTGACAGTCAAAATATCGTTTCTCTGGAAGGACAAACCAGGAATTACGCATTTCAAACAAAAGTTTCCTTTCTTACCATTCCGCCAGAAAAGTAAAGCTCAGATAAATCAATTTCGATATAAAACTAAGAAGTTGTGGTATGATTGAAAATGAAACAACATTTCAAAAGAAATATCGGATATAAACCTTTAGGTCACCATACGTTCTTTAAAATGAGCAAGTCTATTCTATAAAGTAAATGATAGAAGGCCCCAAAATAAAAACCTTTGATTTACAGGCTCCTGACAAACAGAATGAGGCGGGTTTGGAGCCCAATCCTCCTTTAACCATGGACAGTGGTGTCACAGCACGACAAAATAACAAACGATAAAATCAGTTGATACGAATACTGTAGTAAAATCATAGTGTAAAAAACTCCTTTTATCTGAGAAATGCAATTCCGATAGTAGAGAATGACGAATTAAAACCATGCCAAAATCTTATCAATCCAAACAACATAGTCGAATTTTGAGTAAATTGATCTACACAGACTCCATAAAGCATGTTAAGTGTTCAATACCTTTACATAAATACTAGTAGGTATAAATTTTTCTGCACCAGATGCGCATTTCGGTGCGGGAATATTGATACCGTGTATGCTATATGTTACTATATAGGTATCAGGATAGAAGGGGTTTAGATTGTTAATGTTTTACTCACAGTACTGATGACCAAGCTAGATTGGGTTCAGAATGTGTATGTGTTATTTACACCTCTCAATACCTGGCTGTATAGGGTCCAGTATTGTTATCTTTTATTTGACACATTATGACCGAGCTAGATGGGCTCCATAATTCCAAGTTAGCATTAGTTACCAGGTAAGATGGGGTTCATTTTTTTTTCTTTACAGCAATAATGGAAACTCAACATGCAGTCTATTATATAATTATATGTTTACATTATTAGTGTTTATCGCTAGGTCTAATGAGGGTAAAGTAATGTTTATGTTTATTTTATATCAGTTATGATAAGGCTAGATAAGTTTTTTTAGTTTCATTTACATCAATGATAGCCCGTATACATTTGTCTTTATATTTTATGTTCATCACTCGTGACTAGGCTCTATGTTCTCGATGAGCTCCCATTGTTTAATGTATTATTAAAAACACTGACGTTTAAGAATAGGGAGGATCAAATGTGTTGAACCAGAAAAATTCTGTAGATTTATTAAATTCATTTTTTTGAAAGTCTATCCTCCTGATTAAAACAACTGTTGTATATTTGATCATATTGTGTTCAAATATATATCATAATATCGATAAACAATAAATTGTGTTTCACACATGATACATATATTCAACTTTTGTTATTATTGTATTATTATCTTCTCTGTAATGACATAATTGGTTTATGAGGGGAAACAAACATCATTCAATCATTCATACATTAAATTCTTTAATATATATTTCATTTAATGCATTAGAGGTTTCGATGACACGGTACATACGGTATGTTTTTTTTATTTATTACTAGATGTAATGACAACCAGATTAGATGAGGTCCAGTATTACAATTTTGGTTTTTGCTAAAGCACTGCTGACTACTATTCTTTCAGGTCCAATATGTTTATGTAATTTTACCACAAAATTACCAGTCTAGATTGGGCAATCATTTTTATATTGAAATTACAGCAATACTGACAAGACTAGTTTACACTTAAGTGTTTTATTTACATCGTTAACGACTTAGTTATATTTTGTCCAGTCTTCAACGTTTTAGTTACAGCAAGTATGAATAATCTCGATGGGTTCATCATGTTCATGTTTTATCTAAAGTACCAATGACTTGGCTTAATTGTGTATAGTATGCATTGTAATGTCTTATTCATAGCACTGAGGCACATGTTATATTGAGTTCAGTAATTATATGTTTTAGGTATATCATTGGTGGCTAGTCTATAGTGCATATTGAGTTTGTACTTTAATGTTTTATATGATGGACGTAAGACTAGAACAAATAAACTCAATATTCGTATGTTTAATAAATAACACTGATGACCATTCTGTGCATTTATCATTGCGATTGTCTTCCTGAACATGCATGGACTATTTGCCACAATCAATCAATCGTTTCGATTAATTAAAAATAAACTTAAATATCCTTTTATTTATGTATTGCGAATTCAGGATAATCTGCATACAAATATATGTATTAGGTATCGGAATATGAGTTTTTATTATTGCTAAACTCATAGAGTTATATTGTTCGCATTAATCATGTTAATAAATGCCTCGCACTATTATTTTCAAATTACAATAAAAATCTTATGCTTGATTTGTTTCAGTATTTTTTTCTGTTTCGTATTCAGCACAATATACCCGGACGTATTGGGTCCGGTATGTTGTGTTTTATATAAACCAGCAATAACCAAGCTAAATAGGGATAATATGTACGTATCATTTATACCATGGATAACCTGGCTTTTTTGGGGTTCAGTATATCTTTGTATCATTTACAACAACAGTGACCAGGCTAGATTGAGTACAGTATTTGTAAGTGTCGTCTATATCGTTGGTGACAAGGCAATATGGAGTCAAACTTTTGAACGTTTACCTTTACCATTGATGATCAAGCTACAAATGTAAATTGGGGCTCGTATTTTTTCATGAGATATTAACATGAAAGAAGGATAATGCTTGATGAGTTCTAGAATCTTTCATTTTTATTGATATCACTGTAGACCAATTAATATTTAGTCCAGGCTATCGTTTTCCAAAGAATCGTACGATTTACGTTTACGATTAAACTTACATTAAGCGTAAGATTTTACCTACGACTGTTTCACAAAGGTGTTCGCAAACGTAACGTAAACGTAACGTAAACTTACGGTTATAATGAAAAAGGGGTGTTTTCTTTGACAGCCGCGTTCATGTCTATAAAAAGAATCGTTCTTTTAGAACCAGGAAGAAAACTAATACCATCGTATTTTGATATAGTTATCAGTTTTTTTGTTAGTATAGTAATGAGGTTTAGTGAGGTAAGCATGGTAAGTGTCTAATCTAGTTTTAAGAATTTTTTGGTATTTGGTTTTATCATGTTTATTTGAAAAAATGACGGATGGAGGTTATTTCTTCATCAGGTGCGTTTTTGCTATTGTTGAAGAATGATGAAGTCATACAAAAAAAACCAGTTAAATATATTGGGACTTTTTTTTACTAGAAATTATAAGTATCTTTGAATGTTATTTATTAACAGGTATAAAATGTGTTAAGCATTGTGATAGTTTCTGATGCGTGTCTAGACTTTTTTTGTCAAGGAGGAACCCACTGGCATGACTCACAACAATCAATTATGGAAATGTGAAAAGAATATGCATATTTTTTTTCATATTCTATAACGCTATGAGGTGCATCTGTTACTGTATCATCCAACAAATATAATAGTCATCAGGAGATTAAAAAAGCATAGCATATATATATATAAAAAAAAAAAAATATGTGGTATGATTGCCAATGAGACAACTATCATGAAATGACCAAAATAACACAGAAATTCACAATTATAGGTCACCGTAAGGCCTTCAAAAATGAGTAACGCCCATACCGCATAGTCAGCTATAAAAGGCCCCGAAACGATAATGTAAAACAATTCAAACGAGAAAACTAATGGCCTTATTTATGTAATATTGAACAAAAAACAAATATGCAACACTTAAACACACGACAACCACTGGATTACAAGCTTCTGACTTGGGACAGGCATATACATGTACATACAGAATGTGGCGGGTTAAACATGTAAGCGGGATCCCAAACCCTCCCCCTTCATGGGCCAGTGGTATAACAGCACAACATAAGAACGAACTATACAAATCAGTTGAAAAAGGCTTTACTCATCAGATGGACAAAAATACAAGTGGACGTGGATGGGTACTTGGACATCTCAACACCAAAAAGACACTAGGAACATATTTGAGAATACTCCCAGTTGAGTGACAGCTAGTTCAAAGTCTCCATCAACTAATAAAAAATCATGCATCTAAGACTAAATTATCAATTCGTACACATCCAACGTCCAATGAATTTCGTGCAAAGACGTCATTAACAGTCAGAGAAAACCATGATCTTGTGTAAAAGCATACATGTCTACGTTTTTTTTTATTATTTTGTTTTGTATCTGGGGCTTTTAATTTTCCCGCCCAAATTAATTATTAATTTGGTTCATGACGAATATTTTTATTTTTGTATATATAAAGGGAGAATCTTAAATCCCGATGACGCACACCCCTTTGTCTCAATTTCTTTACGATTGCGCTATGCTGGTAAATTCATTGTTACTCTAAAATGAGATATCAAGAACATAACAGGGTTGTGGTTTTCTTGTAATCTGTATTATTGACTTTGATATATAATTTTTCTATAATCTTTATAAATTTTGCTTATTATCCTCCATTCTGCACATAATTCAATATCCTTATTATTTGGCCTCTTTTTCTGACTACAATTATGGAAATCTTGGTACAACCAGCAGTGGCGTTAATGGTCCGTTTTTTTTTAACCCGTCGCCATTTTCATTTATTGTTTTCATGATGTAACTGTCTGGAAATCGTGGCACCTTTGTATTTATTTTATATACTATTAAGAATGGAAATGTTATTCTGTTCATAGCAACATGTATAATGGGGATGATAAAGGTGAATAGAACATGTTTACATCAATATGGTCCGGGGACAATAACATAGTCTCTAGTGTTGAGACAGTGTGTTAGTTGTCATTACTTTTTAAAACCCCTTCCAAATTTATTTTTTAATACTTAATGCCTCAAATAGAATATATGACACTGTTAGACAAATTGGGTCCTGAATTTTAAAGTAAAGAAGACCCATTGGTGGCCTTCGGCTGTTGTCTGCCCTATGGTTGTCGCTTTGACACATTCCCCATTTCCTTTCTCAATTTTATTGGTCCAGCTGAAAAGGTTAAAATTAGCATTCCGGAAGCTGTCAAAAGATTTCAAGACCCCGTTAACACAAAATTGTCCATGTTGGGTAAAAGCCGACAAAGTTTTCTATAGTTTTGATATATTCTATCCCAAACATAATAAAACACACTGTAAAATATTTTTTTTTAAATTTATTTTGCTTTTCTTTTCTAAAAGAAATGAACTACGAAATAACTGTGTTCTCGGACCATGTGCTCTTAAGTATTACACACACTTAAGCTACATGTAGTGCAAACTTTTTGCCAATTGTTTTTTATTCTTATTATAAGAATTGTCCGTCAAAAGTTTTGTTCATACATGAAGAGTGTACATTTACACTTATGGCGTAACATTTGTCGAATGTGAACAAATATAGATTATAGTAATAAATAATTAATTTCTCCATATAGGCAACAATGATAGCCTTTATCGAGATACAGACAACGAAAACTTGCTAGAATTACAGATATAGTTTTCGGACAGTATTTTTTTAGTCCAAAAAAATAAAGGTTCCCATTGCTTTTCTTAACGTAATGTGTATACTTATCTCCAATGCCTGTGGAAAGAATGGCTATTGAACACCCCCGTGTAAAAAGCAACACAAACCCACAAACGTCCTACGTCTGTCTGGTCACGCATTGTCTTTCACGATCGAGATAATACGTTGCCCAATCTTTCATGATAAATTTTTATGAAAAATCAATAAAATTCAGTGTTTTTTTAAAACAAAATGAACGGTTTCAAGGGGAAAACAACTTTATTTTATTGTTTAATTGTTCACAACAAAGATTATGTTTCAAATATATCACTATATACTAAAATGTAGTCGTTAAGGGTTCAAGATGTCTTCTTTTTTTTAATAAATTCCATAGACATGGGTTGCGCCTTTTGTGTTTTCTCAGAAAGTACTGGTTATTTTATAAATCTAATTGCAGAGTGTTATTGAGAAAGTTGAATTATTTTAACAGACATAATGTTTTTGTCTGATTTATCCCGAGAGAGAAAAAAACATATTTCTAAGTAAAATTTCAATTAATTACATACACGGTCCGGTACAAGATCTTTCACGATCCAATCGCAATTCTTGACCACCATTAGATATTCTTTCACGATAATTTCTCTCGATAAACCGAATGACACTCGTGATCTGTAACCGTATACTTAGTGGAAGGCCATGTAACATTTTGGGAGTTCAAGGGAGGACTGTCAAACTTCTTTTTAATTCTTCAAAGGTGGGGAAAAGGGGAGGGGGGTGATTTTTTTCAAAAAAAATAACAATTCTGTATACAATAACACACTATTTTTGACGTGGGGATGCATAATCAATAGACAACCTACTCTGCGCTGCCTATACAATAAAAAAATGTAATATATCTCAAAGAAAATATCTTCGCTCGTGCTCATTTCATATGTTTCCAAATTCTAACTTTCAACCAGATCTTGACTTCGAGGAGAGTATAATTTTCTGATGCTGAAATGGAATGGAGGTCAATGTCAATGAGACCATAATGATAATAATATTTTTGTAATTTTTGGTATTTGAAAGAGAGTTGATTTTTTTCTTTCATCAAGGTTGGTACTTGAAATAAAGAAATAAAAAAAGAATTCTAGATAGTAAAGTAAATAGAAAAAAAAAGTATTACAAAAATGGTCAAAACAGTCACTTACCCCGTTTGGTAAAATAACAATTATAAAGTCATTAATTATATCAAAATTTAATCATCTGTTCCTGTCTATCTCAGGACCAGATGATAATATGCTAAGTCAACTTAATAGTGAAAGTTATTCATTCAGTTGGGATGATAAGCCTGACAAGATCAAGCGGGATCTTCTATGTCAGGAATACTTCCGAGGGGGCCTAAACATAATTAATTTGAGAAATTTTATACAAGGTTTAAAACTTATTTGGGTTAGAAGATTATCAAAGTCAAAATCTAAGTGGATTCAATTATTTACCTCCACCCAAAATATAAATTTTATAGAGTTGGCTTATTTTGGAATTACTAAAAAATCAAAAAAACAAATTTTGGGATGAAGTTCCTCATGCATGGAAAACTATGTCAAAACTCAGACATCCATTTTATTTTGAGGAAGTCATTTCTACATCTATATGGCATAACGAACACATCACAATTGATAATGTCAGCGTTTACTATAAAAAATGGGCAAACCATGGGATATGGACTGTATGTGACCTGTTAGATGAACATGGAAATATATTAACATATCAAAATTTTGAAATAATGTATAATATTAAACCCATGTTTCTACAGTTTTATGGACTTATATTAGCACTAAAAAGTGGCTACAAGAAATTGGAATCAACACTGAAAGAGAAAAAAAACATCAGGCTATTATACCTTTTAATAATAATATTTTTTTTCAAGCCCAACAAGGGCTCAAAGGACATGTATACTGTTTTAAATCAAGGAATCTTACCTACAGATTTTGTAGCAGAACTTTTAAAAATAAAGTTATCTTACTGACGAAGTACTGTATTTACAGATGTAAGATGCAAGATATAAAACCTAATATAAAAGGTCTTCAAAACTAAATAAAAGAAAACTTGATTTTAGAGAAACATATTTCTCCAAAATAGAAGAACACAACTTGTACTGGAACCCCTGGGCCAAAGTCATCAATTAGATTTAACATTTATGTATATGAGCATTCGAAATTATCTGTATACTGTTATACCATACATATATTTTTTGCACTACTATAACTATATTAATGATAATGTTATTACTATACTTAATCCACAGATTTCTAAGTGTTGGTTCATATAATTCTTATAATGCTTTTTTTTTATTTCATTTGTCTGCTTGTTGTGCCACAATATAAATATTTGGTGATACTTGTAGATTCATGAAGAAAAATAATAAATTATTAAAAAAAAAAAGTATTTCTAATGTTTCCATCCATCCACTTGAATGTTTAAGATTAAGAATCTCGTCACCGTAAAAAAAAAGAAAATTAATAAATCGTATTTAGGATTGGAATTTTTAGGATTTGTATGCCTACAATATTCTTAATTCGAAAATGGAATTTGATAAGTATATTAATAAGCATAAACAATCCCACAATGGCAAACTGAATTATTATCATACTTTTCAATTAACCTAGAATTCTTAGAAAGATCCGAGCAGCCAATGAGTACGGGGTGGAAGCATTCGTTTTATACAAAAACGCAAACCTGATAGAGCGCATGGCAACTGGTGTAATTAGTAAATTACATTGAAACTATGGATTCATACCATTACCATCATGTACTTATATAAATGATTGTTTTCTCAATTTTTGGACTGTTATTTGTTTTAAAATAATCGTAATTTATATATAAAAATGTATATTAATGACGAGCATCGTCCTCCGCTATAGTGTATAACAGCAGGACATGCATATTAGATGGGAAAGGAGGGAGAGGTCTTAGAATTGTTATTAAAAGCTTGACATATATATGTATTTATTGTTATCATTATATAGTCCGTGTGAAACATGAGTGGTAAATGCTGTAAAACTATTAAATAAACTTTTATACTTTTCTTTTTTGCTGAGTTCAGTAGATTATATTTAGTACACAGTTAGGTGCACGCACCGTGGCACGACGTACCGACCCCCTCGCTATATATATACAGTACTGTGCTAGTTAGTCACTTGTTTTTGATGGTCAAATATTTGGACTTTAGCATGTTTAGGAAGTAAGAAGCTGCTTTTAGGTTAAGGAAAATAATGTGAAATGTACTGAGAAATGCGATTATTTTAGGAATTTAAAGTTTCAGTTACTTATGATTGGGACAAAAATAACATAAATACATGTATTCTAACCATCCAATGCAACTTATTTTTCTTTAATATAATGTGATGTTGTTGATTTTAACAAATTGTCGACAGGTTTAATCACTACGATTTGACTTACGACTGCCTGTTAATAATCGTAAGTTTACGATCAAACTTGCGATAAAATTCGACTTACGACTGTTTATGAAACGGTCAAAAACTTACGATTTGACGTACGACGTACGATCTAAGATTGTCGTACGATTCTTTGTGAAACGATGGCCAGTATTTTAGGGATTTACTTAAAATATTGATGACAAGCTCGATGAGTTCTCTTAATTTATGAATGTTTAACAATACTGCATTTCAGGATAGATGGGATGAGGAAGTTTTATTCTTTATTTACAACTAGAATGAAAAGGCTAGATTTTGATCAATATTTTATTTGTTTTATATGTACTGATGACATAACAAGATAGGTTCAACATGTTCAAGTCTGTTTTTGTGTTTGTTTTGTTTAAAGTACAGCTGACCAGGCGAAACAGGTCCAATATGTGTTTATTTTATATGCAACAATAATGAACAGGCTACATGGGTACAGAAGTTTTATGTTAAATTGACAACATTGAAGTTCAGGATTTAATTTTTGTTTCCATTATTTACATCAATTATGACCAGACTAAACGTATTCCAGTATGTTTCCGTTTTGACAACACCACTGATAGCCACTCAATATTGGGCTAAGTATGCATGTTTCATTTAAAAGCATCTGTAACCTGGTTTCATGAGTACCCATATTTTGTTATTTGTAGCAGTGAAGATTCAAGGTTTATGGGGTCAACTATGTTTGTTTTATGTGCAGCAGTAATAACACGGATATATTGGGTTCAGTATCTGTTTTGCTTTGTTCAAAACGTTGATGACTAGAGCCGATGTGTTTTCGTATTTTTATGTTTTATTTACAACACTGATAGCAGGCATGTTTTCTTCACAGCAAACTAGAAAAGACCGGTATTTTCATAAATCTTATGTACAGCTATTATGACCAAGATATGTGGAGTCCTAAATTTGTATGTTATATTTACTGCAATATTTAGTTCGTTATATGGGTAGACAATGGTAGATGTGTTTCATTAAGATATAAAGTATGAATTTGGTTACTTTTGTGTCACTTTCGTCATGGCGGTCTTCGTGTGTCTAGGTTTAATATAGACGTTTAGCACGTTATTGCGTCAATACCGTGTAATCAACCAGTCCACACTAATACACAGTTTTATTATAAAATCATAACAGCTAAGTTATATAAAATTTATATCCATATACTAGACAGGTAAATACTACTCCGAAAAATACTAAATTGTTTTATTATGTTAACAATAGTATAAAATAAGGACAACATATTTACAAAACGTCAAAAATATGCATGTCAAACGTAACAGACTAAACACATATTAACCTTAGCAGGGGTGCTTGTATTCTTCAAAACAATGTTAAATCCGCGAAAAATTCGAATGAATGATTTTCTTTATATATAGAGTATTACAATATTACTGAATATGCGTTCCTGTAACTACCAAAGCTATATTTTGGCAAAAAACAAATAGTGTTCATTATGGTCAGATTTAGGATAATGTTAAGCTATTAAAATTTAAAGGTTTTAACATATAAGATTATATACTGAACGGCTTTAGAAACGCAACACTCATTTTTTTGATTTTTTTTACCAAATCGTTTTTGATTCTATAACAACTACTTTTCATGCTTATCATGCTTCTTTCTCCTTACAAAAAATCAAAATCTGACTTACCTGTGGTTATTGAACATACCGAATTTTTGAAGTCGCACGAATTTCTTAAAGCGAAATTTTGGTCCCATGAAAGATTGTTTCAGTTTTTTTGCTTTGTGAAACAGTTCTTTCAATCCTTTGCCTGACTTACTTTTTTTTTAAATGTTGCATCTCCATTTTGCCAATTCTAAGAAATAAAACAAACAAAGAACTGAATTAGCCCTTAAGAATACAGCAAACATGAAAACGTAAATGTGCTGCAACCATACCGTATGACTTCAGAAATTCGTTCTACTGTCCTTCCGACAACGATACAAGTAGACAAGATTTGTTGCTGGCCATCAATGAACAGATCAACGTGTAGTGACAATGAAACATCAAAAGCATTTGATTATGCAACGTCATTTGCCAATCATGTTTACGGCCGCAACGTCAACTGATAACCAAATTGCCAAGTGCCATTGAGTTCAGATTCATGCCACAAATGTTACCCATGAACTGCATTGCCAAAGGATTGACTGAAGAAAAACCTGTAAAGCCCTCAAGTTCCAACCGCATAATTGCCAAAACCAATTAATGGGTTGAACAAATGCAAAATCTGAAGGTGTAAAACAGAACCCAAAAAAATGTCACACAGAATTTGTTGACCTTTCTGACAATCATTTTGGCGTAAGTAACAGGCAGTCATCGCTTTTGACGTTGACAAATTCATTCAAAAATAACACAAAAATTACCTAGTGTTGCGTTTCTAAAGCCGTTCAGTATATGATATTTCGTATGTGTAAGTGTCGGTTAGTGTATAGAAAGGTATATACCATGAAAATTGGAGCGCGGAGCTTGACCCAAGCTCTTATTTTCATAGTATATACCTTTCTATACATGTTTAAATGAAGATATGTTCCAATAAGTTAGGACTTTATTCATCATAGGTTAAAAAATACCGGCACAATTTAGATGTTTAGGAAGTGTCCTATATTTTTGCTTTGGTGGAACCTTAATTTCTATCGAGTATTTAGTGTTCTTTATCTGATAGAAATAGTATACTAGTAGTTCGTCTATAATTACTTTTTTTTTTAAATAGAGAGTTACCCTGAATAAAAAGATTTGTCAGCAACTGGGTGCTTGGTGTATTCCTTTATTTAATTAATAAAATTAACATACATAAAGATATATTATTGAAGAATTGTATATGTGATTATTTCATATTTTGTAATTTGAATAATACATTGCTTGTTCCTTAGATATTTTGTATTTCTTATTTACACCGAAACACGATATTCATCGTGTGTTGTCTCATTGAAAGAAGCAATACAATCATTTAAAAAGAAAACTACTGGCTCGTGACAGTATGTTTCCTATAGCGGTGATTTTTTTTTTAAATATATGCAGTGTCAGGCTATTCAATTTAAAAGGATATATTACTTATTTTTTCCTCATACGTGATTTTGTGCAGTAATCATTAACATGTGAAGTGTTTGTACTTCAGAAGGTTATATGTAGTTTGAAGTTTAAACTATTGTTAGTTAATACAGACATATTTTGAAAAATTTCAACCTGCACGATAAAGTTGAAAATTAATATATTTGTACGTTTTCGTTGAAAAGATATTTATTTTAACGATCATATACTAGTAACTGCAGTAGTTGCTTTCTTAATCATTACATTAACATTAAAATTCCAAGAGGTATATTTTAAATTTATAAAATACACAACAATTCACACAACAAACCAATTGAAATCATATGTAAGATGGGAACTCTACAACGTAATTGAATCAATGGGTATGCCATTTTCTGTACACAAAGAAAAGTGATCAACTGAAACAAAAATTATTGCGAAACTTAAACCAAAAAATGAATCCTGTTGTACGTACCTTTTTTCATATTTCGAACATTTTTTTAAATCCCCTTATAGAAACAATTAGTATTAAATTCACAACATCGTGTGTAGTGCCTATACTAGTCACTAGTCGTCACATTATAGTGTAATGCTATGAGTACACATTTAAATGTCCTTTATACGTAGAGGTAAAAGACTTGTGTATTTCTTTTGTTGTAGCTGATCAAATCATGTTATTGTTGAATGAAATTTTTACACAGAGCCCTTTGTGTAAACTTCCTGAGTTGTATGTTGTATATGATATTCAGATAGGTTTTACGAAATTTACTTCATATCTCGAAACACAAAAACAGAAAGGATGTTCCTTACCAGTATTGACTCCTCACACAGTTTAATTTTATTGTAATCTTAAAACGTTAATCAATAATAAATTAAGAAACTGAGGCTCAAACATCTACAGCTAAAGTTGTCTTTAAATGAATTTGGTTATTTTTGTGTCGCTTTGGTCTTCATGTGTTTAGGTTTAATATATCGTTTTCCTTCTTATGTTTGGATTAACGCGTTCCTTTTACTTTTAAAGCATTAAAGGGCGCAAAAAATTGATTCATAGAGTGATGTCTCAACGCGATCCTTTTGAATGTAAATCCTTAAAAGCATTTAGGGCACACACAATTAATTCATACACTCCGTTATGTCTCATTTTGCTACCACTGGGTTGATACCAATTCTGATGGATTGTTAGTCTCCGACTGTATCAACTAGCATGCATAGTAATAGTGAATTCTACATTTATATGGGACAAATGTTTAACATTTAAGTGTATCATATTGTTTGCATCAATGTAAGACCAATAAAAGATAGCTCATTTATCAAATACTAAACAATAAGGTTGATAATAACAACAAAATAAATGATGATGATGCAATAACTTTCGCAACAAATAGAATTAAAAAAGTTATGCTTTCTAAAATGTCAGACTTGGTACGGGTATTTTCTTATCTTGAAACTGTGGATTGAACCTGGTTTTATAGCGCTAAACCTATCACTTGTATGACACTCGTTTCAAATTCCATTATATTGACCACGATGCGTGACAAAAACTGACATAATACTGACATAATAGGTAAAAATGTCAAAATAGGTGTCACTATCTCAATCAGAAAAAAAAAAACAAGTATTTACATGTAACAACGATCCACAAAAACACATATGGCAAATTAAACAACCCCGTTCATTGCTTAATTGCTTTTGTATTTTATTGATGTATGTTAGTTCAACCCATAAAAGATTGAAATCGTGACTAGTTAGGGAAATCTGTATATATTTTGGAAAGTTCCCGATAGTTATAATCTATATACAGGTTAAATCTCAAAAACTCAAATATTTGTAATAAGATTAAGAATGCCGTTGTTTCTATAAAGAATAACGTACAGTTTATATTTATTTTCAGTTGCTATATAATAAAGTACAGAGAACATGTATAAGTGTATTTTTTTAAACATTTTACTGTATATACATATATTTTATGATTTAGATAATAATCTTTTCTTCATGCAATGCATCAATTGGAATATATTTGTCAAAATGACAGGACTATAGGGTTATTGCATAAATATTAGGGAATATTGTCCCGAGTAGAATTTTATATTGCACGAGCTTGCGAGTGCAATATATGTTCTACGAGGGACAATATTCCCCAATATTCATGCAATAACCCTTTTATTGTATAGCAATATAATATTTGAAAGTAAAAAGTGGTTTAAACTTAGATTTTGTCGTTGATGACGTTATGAAATTTGAAGACTTATTGCACTGGTGCAATAATATAATTTATTGCACGCTAACGTTTGGTTACTTTCTGTAGGATATATTATATTGCTATACAATAATAAGTGTTATTCTAGTTATTGATGTTGACTAGAATTATAACGACGACTTATTGTTATTAGAGAAAAGCCGAAAACATCCTCATGTTTACAAAATCATCGATAATGTATAAATAACAGTAAATGTATGTCTTTTTAGATTCATTCAATAACATCAACTTAGTCACACGGCCGTCACTCAGCTAACCGAGAGATTGGTAGGTTAATCTATGTTGAGTATGCGGCTATATGGGCGGTTGGTCTGTTAATCGGGTCGGTTATAGTCTGTTAAAAGTAAAACGCAAAATTTTATGTTAAACTCTGATTTTTGGTTTATTATAAGAGCCAAATAAAAAAGGGTCTGATAAAATGATATATATCTTAGAACATTTTCCACCTGTAAACAATATTTATAGTATGCCAAGTTGTCAGTAAAACTTACAGGCTTCGAAAAAGTATGTTGTATTTGCGCTTATACGTATAGCATTTTTGTGGATACATGATAACAAAATATTGATAGATTTAAATTAAAGCACACAATAGAACATTGGTTATAAAAATTGAATTGACATAAGGAAACATTTCATAATTGTAATATAACGTGAGTAATACAACATTTTAGTGAATATAAGTGGAATAAAGTCAGTTAATTGATTGGACCATTTAAATTGTGTCAATTAAGAGTTATTTAGCCTTGACAATAGTTTTGGCACCTATATATGTTCCAATTCAAAAGGTTAAGAATGAGATGTACTGGGGGGGGGGGGGGAAATCTAAGTAATGAAGTACTCAACATCGGATGACCGCAAATTTTTGTGAATGTAAACACGCACTTGTCTCAGAAAAAAATGACATCTCTATACCTGAGAAGGAGGTAATGTACAAATAAACAAAATCTGATACACGTCCTTGCGTGGATGATGAATAAATGACCGCGAATTTAAAAACACGGTTATAACTATTATTGTAGTGATACAAATCTGTAACCCTAACTCTAATGCTGTCTGTAACCCTTACCCTAATGCTGTCTGTAACACTAACCCTTATGCTGTCTGTAACCCTAACATTGATGCTGACTATACCCCTAACATTGATGCTGTCTGTAACCCTTACCTTAATGATGTCTGTAAACCTAACTCTAATATTGTCTGTAACCCTAACCCTAATGCTGTCTGTAACCCTTACCGTAATGTTATCTGTAACCCTAACCCTAATGATGGCTGTAACCCTAACGCTAATACTGTGTGTAATCCTAACTATAATGTTGTCTGTAACCCTAACTCTAATGCTGTCTGTAACCCTAACCCTAATAGTGTCTGTAACCCTAACCCTAATGCTGTCTGTAACCCTAAACCTAATGATGGCTGTAACCCTAACTCAAATGCTGTCTGTAACCCTAACTCTAAAACTGTCTGTGACCCTAACCCTAATGCTGTTTGTAACCCTTATGCTGTATGTAACCCTTATGTAACACCAGTGGTAGCTGTAACCAAAACCCTAATGCTGTCTGTAACCCTAACTCTAATGCTGTCTGTAACCCTAACTCTAATGCTGTCTGTAACCCTAACTCTTATGCTGTCTGTAACCCTTACCCTAATGATGGCTGTAACCCTAACCCTAATGTTTTCTGAGACCTTAACCCAAATGATGTCTGTTAACCCCACCCTGATGCTGTCTGTAACCTTAACCCTAATGCTGTCTGTAACCCTAACTTTAATGCTGTCTGTAACACCAACGCTAATGCTGTCTGTAACCGCAACCTTAATTCTGTCTGATACCCTAACCCTAATGCTGTCTGTAACCCTAACACTAATGATGGCTGTATACCTAACTCTAATGCTGTCCGTAACCCAAAATATAATGCTGTCTGTAACCCCAACCCTAATGCTGTCTGTTATCCTTAGCGTAATGTTGTTTGTAACCCTATCCCTTATGCTGTCTGTAAAAGTAAACCTAATGCTGTCTGTAACCCTAAGCATAATGCTGTCTGTAACCCTAACCCTTATAATGGCTGTAACCCTAACCATAATGCTGTTCGTAACCCTAACTCTAATGCTGTCTGTAGCCCAAACCTTAATGCTGTCTGTAACCCTAACTCTTATGCTGTCTGTAACCCTTACCCTTATGATGGCTGTAACCCTAACCCTAATGTTTTCTGAGACCTTGACCCAAATGCTGTCTGTTAACCCCACCCTGATGCCGTCTGTAACCTTAACCCTAATGCTGTCTGTAACCCTAACTTTAATGCTGTCTGTAACACCAACGCTAATGCTGTCTGTAACCGTGACCTTAATGCTGTCTGTAACCCTAACCCTAATGCTGTCTGTAACCCTAACCCTAATGATGGCTGTATACCTAACTGTAATGCTGTCCGTAACCCAAAATCTAATGCTGTCTGTAACCCCAACCCTTATGCTGTCTGTTATCCTTAGCGTAATGTTGTTTGTAACCCTATCCCTAATGCTGTCTGTAACACTAACCCTAATGCTGTCTGTAACCCTAAGCATAATGCTGTCTGTAACCCTAACCCTAATGCTGTCTGTAACCCTTACCTTAATGATGTCTGTAAACCTAAATCTAATATTGTCTGTAACCCTAACCCTAATGCTGTCTGTAACCCTTACCGTAATTATATCTGTAACCCTAACCCTAATGATGGCTGTAACCCTAACGCTAATGCTGTGTGTAATCCTAACTATAATGTTGTCTGTAACCCTAACTCTAATACTGTCTGTAACCCTAACCCTAATAGTGTCTGTAACCCTAACCCTAATGATGTCTGTAACCCTAAACCTAATGATGGCTCTAACCCTAACTCAAATGCTGTCTGTAACCCTAACTCTAAAACTGTCTGTAACCCTAACCCTAATGCTGTTTGTAACCCTTATGCTGTATGTAACCCTTATGTAACACCAATGGTAGCTGTAACCCAAACCCTAATGCTGTCTGTAACCCTAACTCGAAGGCTGTATGTAACCCTAACCCTAATGCTGTCTGTAACCCTAAGCATAATGCTGTCTGTAACCCTAACCCTAATGCTGTCTGTAACCCTTACCGTAATGTTATCTGTAACCCTAACCCTAATGCTGTCTGTAACCCTAACTCTAATGCTGTCTGTAACCCTAACTCTAATGCTGTCTGTAACCCTAACTCTTATGCTGTCTGTAACCCTAATTATAATGCTGTCTATAGCCCAAACTTTATTGCTGTCTGTAACCCTAACTCTAATGATGGCTGTAACCCTTACCCTAATGCTGTCTCTAACCCTAACTCTAATGCTGTCTGTTACCATAACCGTAATGCTGTGTGTAACCGTAACCTTAATGCTGTCTGTAAACTTAACTATAATGCTGTCTGTAACCCTAACTCTGATGCTGTCTGTAACCCTAACTCTCATGCTATCTTTAACCCTTACCCTAATGCTGTCTGTAACCCTAACCTTAATGCTGTCTGTAACCCTAACCATACTGCTGTATATAACCCTAACCCTAATGCTATATGTGTACTAGTATAAAACCATTCAAACGGGAAAACCAACGGTGTAATCGAAAATTTTACGTTTCAATCGAAACTTACGTACGTTAACGCAAGAAACTTAGGCTTACAATTATATGGACTTATAAGACATGATATAAATTGTTGTTGTCTCCCTTTGCCTGATTCAAAATTTCAGATTTCACTCGGATAGTTATAATATTGTTTAACTTCTAAAAAAAACATTCATGTAACAGGCACAGACCATTCGATTTTCGAGAGGGTTGGGGGGAGTTGTTGTGAATTTAAATTTTAGATATTTCTGCCCATTAGATAATTTTCAAAACAAAATGTCCACGTCAGAGTCTCTGTCTCCCCTCACCCCCTATTTTGTTTTTAAAATGATCGATGACTTAATTACAAATTGAATACAAAATAACCGTAAATTGTCTCGAAATATCAATGTTATTTCTACAAGGCTTAGAAACAAGTAGAAAGCGAGGCTGTTTCTAAGCATTGATATTTCGAGCAATAAAATTGAGAATGGAATGGTTATCTTTATTTATGCGTTAAACACAAGGTTCTTTTTTATACAATCATATATATTTGGGAGGGGCCTTGATCAAATTTTAAATACATAAACAGGACCATCGAATTTATAATGAAACCAATTTTGGAAGAGTATTTACAAAATCGAAAGACTGAACCCAAAAATGGCCGCAAAACAAGATGATTGGAATAAAGAAAAAATCATGTTGGCAAGCTTGGACAAATGGGCTCAATCGAAATTTCACCTTATAAAAGTTTATCCATGCACCCCCTCACCTTAAAATGAATTGCTTGCATCCTTATCAAAAACAATGGACAACTATTAAGCTGAACGAAAGTAAAATGTGTACAAAAATTATAGAATAACTAATCGAAGAATTAAAAATAGAGAAAAATATTCAACGAGTGACCGAACAACACATTAATTCACGAATGCGCGTAGCGCATGAGTTAATTATCGATGTTGTTTGGTCACGAGTTGAATATTTTTCGACATTTGAATTCTTTAATTAGTTATTATTTTTATTACATTGGCAAATGGACTTTTTTTTAAAGAAATTGATGTAAATCATGTAAGGAACTATATCTTTTTTTCTACGCATTCACAATTTGATTGACAGGTCGACATGTTGAAAGGTTGATAAATGCATAGGTCGACAGGACGACAAGTTTTAAGGTAAACATGTTGACAGTCGACATTTTGAAAAGCTGATAAATGCATAGGTCGACAGGTTGACAAGTTTGAAGGTTTAAATGTTGACCGGTTTTGTTGAAAAGTGGATAAATACATAGGTCGACAAGTTGACAAGTGTAAAGGTTAACAGGCCCAAGTTAACAGGTCGACATGTTTAAAAGTAGATAAATGCATAGGTTGACAAGTGTTATAGTTAACAGGCCGAGGTTGACAGGTCGGCATGTTTTAAAGTCGATAAATACAAAGGTTGACATGGTTGACAAGTGTAAAGGTTAACAGGTTGTCAGGTCGATATGTTGAAAAGTTGACAAATGCATAGGTCCGCAGGTTGACAAGTGTACAGATTAACAGGCCTATGTTGACAGGTCGACAAGTGTAAATGTTAAAGGTTCACAGGTTGACAGGTCGACAGGTTGACAAGTGTTAAGGTTAACAGGCCTTAGTTGACAGGTCGACATGTTGAAAAGTCGATAAAAGCATAGGTTGACAAGTGTAAAGGTTATCGTGTATTGCTGAATTATGTGTTGAACAAAAAGAAGGGCTGACTTCATAACTGATATTGATGAAGTACAAGATGTTCCTACGGTTGTAGAATAACACCATGTAAGATTTTTATTTGATTTCGTTCTAACAAGATAAAATTGTCAATATTCAAAAACCGAACCTTTTCAGTCCATTTTTCAAATTACAGTCCTTGAGGTAAATTAAGAAAGGACCATTCCTTTTAATTTTTTCATACCTATATCTATCACTTCCGAGCATGTCTCACCTTATTTCGAGTGAATTCAACGACTTAGAAAAAAATATCAAATTTGACTTTCCATGTTTCTTAGACTGGATAGTAAAATTTGATATTTTCTCTGAGAGGTTTAAAACTAGGTGAGACAAGCACAGAAGTGGTATATATGTATTATAAAAATAGAAAATTGAATATTCTAATCAACACAAAAAAAAATACCTGCTCATATACCCAAGTGCCTGTGCATGGACTGTGATCTGAAAATTGAACTGTAAACTCTGAAAAATCTAAAAAAAAAAATTCAGTCATTTAACGTGTTTAAGACTTTTCAGCTCGATTTGGCCGTTTCAGTCTGATTAATGGTAACTAGTGGAAAGTTTTAGTCACTCTCATGATTATATGACTCGAAACACTATAACTGTTAGATACATTGAGGAAAAGAGTACGTTATACTAAACAATAATGAAAACAGGATCTGCTTACCCTTCCGGAGCACTTGAGATCACCCACAGTTTTGGTGGGGTTCGTGTTGCTTAGTGTTTAGTTTTCTACGTTTGGGCTTCTGTACTATTTTTTGTGTGTTTGTCTTTTTGTTATAAGCCATGAAGTTGTCAGTTTATTTTCAATCTATGGGGTTGACTGTCCCTCAAATATCTTTCGTCCCTCTTTTATCATGAAGCGGATATTATAATATAAGTTATCAGTAGATATGGATATTTAAACACCCTGAAATATCCAAGTTCACCCTGAGGCGAAGCTGAAGGGTGTACATGGTACTGAAGGGTGTTAAAATATCTACGGATATAAATGCAGATAATGAATTTATCCCCGGTCTTAGTCTAAATCTGGCGATTTTTAGAAAAATTCGACCACAAAGTTGAACATGAAAGATACGTTTTTTTTTTTTTTTTTAGATATCTTTATTGAATTTTGGGATTTTACATATTTCTAACGTAGTGTAGGGTACTACCTTTGGTAATTCCCTACAGGTAGACAAATATAAGACGTTTTTAATCGAAAGACAGAGAGAGTAAAATGGGTCGAATTTGGTTCTCAAAGTTGTGAGAGTTACATCATAGACGGTGTGACGTCAACGTGGGTCAGTAGTCCTATTGATTGACAATGTGGCAAAAAAGTGACACATTTACTAAAAAGAGTGCAAAACATTGACATAATAAGATAACATCGTTAGTGGATTAAGTATATAATTATACAGACATATAATTTGGCTCCAATATTTAAGGCAATGCAACAGAAAAAGAATTTAAAGATGACTTTTTTCAAAAACACTACTCGACAGGGTTCACCTGTTATGGTAATCTATTGTTTTGATTGACAGATAAGCCGGTACAACATTGCCTGTAACAGGCAATTTCTTAAGTTTTTACGCTGATTGTCGTAATAGGGTTCACTTATCTTAGCATCAAGTCACGCTTCGTTGACATAAATGGTTGAGATGTTACAAGCTATTTTGCATCATTTGATACCGTATCTCGCCTTGGATAAGACACAGGTCGCTCTTGATTTTTTTTGTCGAAACGCCGACCTTTTCTGTTCCCGCGACAGCTTGATTTTTTCCAGAGTAATTACCTTTCACCATGGATGCTTCGAATGGTAATAGTAACACAATGCTACTTTCAATCGCGATGTCGGTCCGTAGGTCCGTCCGTTTGTAACATCCCTTGTTGACACTCTTGAATATGCATCCTTCAAGGGATTCTAAACATGGCAAATTTACCACACAGCGATATGTTTTTTTTTCACTTGTCATAATGTATTTTCCAGATAAAAGTTTTTCTGATAGATTGTGCCACAAACGAAACAGATCATTCATTGAACAATGAATAAAAACTGAGTTATCAATAAGAGATAAAAATGAAAATGGAAATGTTAAGGTATGTTACGTATTACGTACGTCGAAAACCTAAAATTCTCTACTATATATAAAACACGAGAAACAAGAAAAACGTATAAATTACATTAACAAACGACAACTTCTGTACTCCAGATCCCTGATTTACCCTAACACTAATGATGTCTGTAACCATAATCCTAATGTTGTCTGTAACCTTAACCTTAATGCTGTCTGTAATTCTAACCCTTATGCTGCTAACAACCTTTACCCTAGCTAATGATGTATATAACCCAAACACTTATGAGGTCTGTATACGTAACCCTTACCCTAATGATGTCTGTAACCCTAACCCTAATGCTGTCTGTAACCCTTACCCTAATAGTGTATGTAATCTTTCCCTTATGGTGTATGTAACCCTTACCTTAAAGTTGTATGTTACCCTAAACTTAATGTTGTCTGTAACCCTAACATTAATTGTGTCTGTAATCCTTACTAAATATAATGCTTTCTGTAATCCTTACTAAATATAATGCTTTCTGTAATCGTTACTAAATATAATGCTTTCTGTAATCCTTACTAAATATAATGCTTTCTGTAATCCTTACTAAATATAATGCTTTCTGTAACCCTAACCCTTATGAAGTAAGTTATCCTAATCTAAATGGTGTCTGAAACCTAAACCCAAATAGTGTATGTTACCCTAACCCTAATGCTGTCTGCAACCCTAACGGTAATGATGTCTGTAATCCTAACTATAATGATGTCAGGAACCCTAACCCTAATGTTGTCTTTAACCCTGACCCTAATAGTGTCTGTAACCTTTCCCTTATGGTGTATGTAACCCTTACCTTAAAGTTGTATGTTACCCTAAACATAATGTTGTCTGTAACCCTAACATTAATTGTGTCTGTAATCCTTACTAAATATAATGCTTTCTGTAATCCTTACTAAATATAATGCTTTCTGTAATCGTTACTAAATATAATGCTTTCTGTAATCCTTACTAAATATAATGCTTTCTGTTATCCTTACTAAATATAATGCTTTCTGTAACCCTAACCCTTATGAAGTTAGTTATCCTAATCTTAATGGTGTCTGAAACCTAAACCCAAATAGTGTATGTAACCCTAACCCTAATGCTGTCTGCAACCCTAACGGTAATGATGTCTGTAATCCTAACTCAAATGATGTCAGTAGCCCTAACCCTAATGTTGTCTTTATCCCTAACTATAATGCTGTCTGTAATCCCAATCCTAACGCTGTCTGTAACCTTAACCCTAATGCTGTATGTAACCATAACACTAATGTTGTTGTAACCCTTACCCAAATAGTTTCTGTAATCCTTACCCTAATGTTGTCTGCAAACCTTACCCTTATGATGTCTATAACCCTAGCCCTAACGCGGCATGTAACCCTAACTCTAGTGGTGTCTGTAACCCTAAATCTATATAGCTAAATTAATGTTGTCTGTATTTCTAACCCAAATGATGTCTGTTGCCCTAAACGTTATAGTGTCTGAAATTCTAACCCTAATTATGTCCGTAATTCTTACCTAATGGTGTCTGTACCCCTAACCATAATAGTGTCTGTAATCAGAAACCTAAACCTAAAAGTTCTTTTGATTCAATTCTCACTAGAAATGTTATTTTAGGATGTTATTGCACATTTCTGGATTTTTCAATTAACTGTCCAGTCTCAATTGGCAATGACGTTCTTTTAACCAAACGATGCTTTGATTGCCAAGATTCAGATCGTTTGCCTTATCAGAAATAAAATTCAAGTTAAGATACTGTCAATTGATTGATACACGCTAATTGGCTGCTGTAACGTCCAGTGACAAATATTTCATGCATTATTAACGTGCAGAGTGCTCGGCATTCTCACTACAATATGCATCTGATTTAACAGACACAATGACCGGACGGGTCGGCATTAGTACATCCGGTACACATGATACTTTCCAACGGGTTTAAAACTGTTGTTTAATCTAATAACTTTTAGATAAAAAGTGAAAGTCTGATCTCGCTTCAGATTCAATTGTTTTCACTTTTTTAACTTAATTTTGATTTAGTAGCTTTGAGAATTCTTCGTTAGAGATATGGGTCTAGTGAAGTGACGAAACAATAATCGGTGCATTTGAATAATGGTAATTGAATTAGTTATTTCCTTTAAAGATTGTTGGCAATGAAATCATCCCAAATTTAGTAACAAAATATGTAAAGAATTAAAATAGTGATTTGTCACCAATTTTTGAATAGCATCTATTTTAACACAGTATGTTAATTCAACGAGCCAAAAATTCATTTAACCTTTGCTCCACTCCATCGTTCTACACTACAATTGGCTTAGATATGTGACAGAAATGTTGCAAACAGTTTTATTTAACAAAAAGGATATTTATTATGTGTGTTCAGACGTAACAGGTGTCACTACGATTGATGTATCCTAATTTCTGATTGTCAGCAGTATTGTTTCAAAACAAACAAAAAATCAATACACATGTTACTTAAGAACACAAAGAGTTTTTAAATAGAAAATGTTTAAATAATGTAACTTACCTTCAGCTACTACAGTGATTTGTGCTTTTGTGCAAAGTTCACATGTTGATTGGCATACGTTGTGAAATTTACACGATAATGAACGTTTTTTTATGAAGTTCTAGATATAAAGGATACCACAAATACTTATATTTTGACTAACACCTAGAAATTGACACTGCGTGTCGGATGATTCCTGCAACTACATCGTATTATATACGAATACTATATATAAGGAAAGGTATATCTATTATTACCACTAGAACACAATCATCATCGTTTTTTCAATTGTTCGCAAAATGAACACCATAGCTGCTTAGGAATATATATCTTTTATGATTTAAATTTTTTTATGACTTGTTAATAAAAAAAATACAGGTCAATATCTTTCAGGCATTGACCGTAGTATTTATCTCTTGGCTGTTGATTATCCTGAGCGAAACGTCAACTTAAAGAGGCTGCAAACCAGTGTTAGATTTAAACAAAACTTAAATCAAATATACATTTGTAAGGCACCATTTGCTCTTGTTATAGCGTATTCGGATGGTTCGAAATTGTTATTGAATCCCATTGCTCTTCAGATGAATGGTTCTTTACTGAATTATAATTTAATAGAATAGAAAAACAAAGGGTACGGGAAACCTTTTAATGTAACAAAATCCCGACATGCATTGAAAAAACTCACAAAAAGCTAAGGAACAGCCTTTTTATTTCTGTACTTAATCGCATTTACAGTTAGGCCTTTCTGAACAAAAACCACTGTCAACTCACTGAATAAACGGCCCCTTAAACCAAATTAACTGGAAACATTTGCTACCTTCACTACCTTATCAGTCACTGTCAAAAAGAACATACTGTAAATCACTAAATATTCAAAACAAAAAAGTTGCCACGAATATATTTAGATTAGTTAGGTGTCAAATTCAAGGCGATTGACTGGTGGACTTTGTTGAATACGTTTTAGGTAATTCAAATGTTTCATCTATTTTGTTGCACGATTACAAACATTGCCTGTGTTTCATACATGAAGTTCATAGTTTGGGATATCCAAAGTTCTAATAACCAGTACGTTCTAATGATTTAAACATTTGAAAAAGAAAATATTAACGTAAAAGGAATGGTAGCCAGAAATTGGTGGTGTGCGTTCTATAAAAAATGTAGTACTCAATCTGACCTGAAATTGAGAGAAATCATGTGGCACACATTAGAGAACACTGCATGAAATGATGCATTTAATATAAAATTAAATGCATATATTATGCATATTAAATTTCAAATTACAAAAAATATTATGCATTTACTTCGCTGGAAAATTTCTAATTTAATATAGATTTAAACTAAATTTAATATTGCAAATAAATTCCCAAATTTCAACCTAGTTTAAAGGTATTTTTAAATCTAAATAAATTTCAAATTTAAAAAATTAAATATAAACTAAATTTGAATAAATTTGTAATTTAAAGATTTTTTTATGTATATTAAATTTGATTAAATTTCAGATTTAAAGAAATTTGAATATAAATTAAATTTGAATAAATTTCAAATTTAGAGAAGTTTTAATATAATTTAAATTTGAATAAATTTCAGATTTAAAGATCATTGAACGTAAATTAAATTTGAATAAATTTCAAATTTAAATATGAACTAAATTTGAATAATTATGTAATTTAATTTCATGTAAATTCAAATAAATTTCTTGTTTATGACTTATTTAAATTAGAACTTCCATCAAATTTAATGCAATTTAAAGTCAATATAATCCTGTATAACTGATGTACTTACAAAACAATAGTGCAAATGAAAAATGAAGAAAAGGAAGATTTTTTCCCTCTGCTTTTTTTTGGAAAAGGGATGTAGGGGATTTTTTTCTAATTTAACCCAAATATCTGGTTTAGAAATATCTAATTAAACATAAAACGAAAATTAGGAAAAACAGGAAGTGTCAATAATTATAACTTTGTAGCTACTGAACAAATAAAATTGATCCTCCAACTTTTCTGATCCATATTTACAAAGTATAAGACTTAAAGGGCATGGATTGCTGATCTGTTTATTTACAGTAGAATAATATTTGTGGTTTCAAATGGCAATGTGCAAATGTGTAACATTGAAGACTGTCATTCATTTGCAAAGCTCAATACCATTTTGTAAGTATGCTTTTACCTATATGTAAAGAATGGCACTGCATCTGAATGTGTACAAGAACTTGAAGGGTTAGAATCTAAGACATACAAAAAACACAAACACCAGATATAAACTATAGGAAAAGGCTATCTCTATGTGTGATTTGGATTTTGACAATTGCAGCAATAAATAATACAGGAGATAACAAAAACTTTTGGACAAAGCATTACCATACACAACAATTTCCAGCATTTTCTAATTGTCATCCTGTCTTGAGCCTAGTTATTTTCATGTCTTCTCATCAGGTCAGAATAATAAAAAACAATTTTGAATTATCTCCCTTTGTATATACTTCAATAAAAGAAACTAAGTATCTAACAAATTAATTTTATTCAGATACTGACAAATAAGAGTTGTTTTGATGATAAATTAAATAAAATGTCAAATGTTTGAAATACAATTTTACTATCAAACAATTAAAAGAAAACATTTTTTGTTTAAATAAGTCCAGTTCTACATCGAAGAACCTCATCAAATTCAAACTAATCAATAAAATAATGGTAAGTGACAAATCAAAATGCTTACTTGTATAGATGGTCTCAGAATCATAACAATAGGGTTATAACAAATAGCAAACATAGCCACTTTAAAATTTCAAGTTTGGCATCATAAAAAGATAAATAATAATAATGTCCCTTGCTAGCATTATTTGTCAATTTTAAAAACTTCAAAAAGCAAAAAACAAAAAACATTACGTTATTTACATAATTAACATAATTGCTAAATTCAAAAACAATCCTGCTGCTGGAACATTTTAATTAAAATGGTATGAGATTTCATTCCAAGTGCTGTATGCAAGAATAAAAATAATAAGGTGTAATGTTATATTTCAAATATGTACAATTAAATAAAATAGCACACAAATAAACTTTTATTAACAAAATTATGTAATGTCAATCAAAAATTTATCAATACTGAATGAACTTAAACAATTGAAGAAAATAATAAGTTTATAGGTTTAAAAATATATGTGGTGTATTAACTGTTTCCTGATTAGTTAAAAGTATCAGTTTTATTTTCAATGTTTACATTTTGTGGTGACACACCCACTCTGATGTTGTGTATTAAGTACAGCTCTTTGTAAGAACCAGGCAGGGTGCCATATACATGTGATTTATGAGAGTTTCAGATTTTTTTCTATAAATGGCCTAGAGGAAGCAGTAACTGAATACTGCTCAAAAAATAAATATGAGTGGGAAAATATGAGTGGTTGCCATGGTAACGGACACTCTATTTTTTGGTTGTGAAGCATAGTAAAATCTTTCTGAAATCACCTAAATCACTACAATTCAGAGCCTGATTAGGAAAAGAATCAAGCATTTTTCATTAATTTTCATATGTAACATTGATACAACTAGGTTTTAGCATCATTTTAGTTAAGATTGCATGTAAACCAAATTTGTAGATTTTTGAAAATTTTTGCCAAAAACTGCATATTTTCAACTTTTTTGAATTTGAGATTTTTGCGATATTATCAAATTTTCTATGGTGTTTTTCAGAAAAGAGCAACTGTGTATAGCATAGTTAGCACTTTAGTTACGAAGTTTGGATACTACTTTACCAAATAAAATAGAAAAAAGCTTGGGACTTTCTTTGGTTTTATCACCATAGCAACCGATTTTTTCCTTAGAAACGGAGTTATTATTTGCAGAATATTGCAGTTTTAGAGCTTAAATGTACTAAATTGTTTCATAACTGATAACGAAATTACATTGAAGCATGACCTTACTCTTAATTACCATCGTTAATAGTTGCTGACTTCAATAGTTACCATGGAAATACATATTAACCATAGCAACATCTATTTTAAAATGTATCAAATTTAGAAATTTAGGTAAAAATACATATATTACATATAATAGACGGTGTTAATATTCAAATTGGAATATGACTGCATGCGTTGCTTCACTCACGGTCTTGTCTGTTCTTTTCAGAAGGTTTAACAAATGTCATATATAATGAAACATTGGGATTAGAACCAAAGGTTAGGAAAAAAAGGGGGGGTTAGATTTATTTAAAAAATCAAAAAAAAATCATATACATCTAGATTCTTGAAAAGATAACGTCAGATAGCCTGATTATGAATAGAATCAATTTCATTTTCAGAAATTTCATATACGTGTATAACATCGATATAACTTGGTTTTAGCTTCAGAGCTTAGTTGGTATTGCAGTTCAACCCAGAATTTTAGATTTTGTTAAAAAATACTAAAACACATTAATTTTTTCCGGAATCATAAAGTTTTGTGAAATTATCAAATTTCCTCGTGTGTTTTTTCCGAAAATTGAAAATATGTAAATCATAGCTAGCATTGTAGTAACAAAGTTTGAATACTACCTGACCAAAATAAACAAAACATTGCGTGGGGCTCTCTTCAATTTTATCACCATGTTAACGTATTTTCTCCTTGAAGTTATTATTTGTTATTATTTGTTGAATTCTGCAGTATTGGGAATTTAATGTTCTCAATTGTTTCCAAACCATTATGAAAAGACCTGCATTTAAGCATATATATTAAGCTCTAAACTAGATCAGGATCATGCACAGCTAAGGTGAACATTAACTACCTCAGATATACTGCAAAGTTAAAATGTACTCTCAACTGATCCTAGACTTTGAAAGGGTGCAATTCCATAAAAAAAAAATAAATACAGATGCGCCATGTTACGCTTGTCGATTTTGCAAAGAATAATTAAATTTTAATAACTTCTCAATGTCATATCACAAACTCATAAAAAAAACTAAAGGGAGGTTAAGTTAATAGATATAAACCCGTCACCAAAGTTCGTAACTGCTCAAAGCATTGTCTGAAAACTGGAATATTCCACCTTTTTAGCTCACCTGCCCCAAAGGGCCAAGTGAACTTATCCCATCACTTTGACTCCGGCGTGGTCGTCCGTCGTTGTTAACTTTTACAAAAATCTTCTCCTCTGAAACTATTGGGTCAAATTAAACCAAACTTGGCCACAATTATCATTGGGGTATCTAAATTGACAAATTTGTCAGGTGACCCGGCCAACCAACCAAGATGGCCGCTGTGGCTAAAAATAGAACATAGGGGTAGAATGCCATTTATGGCTTAAAACTCAAAAACCAAAGCATTTACATCAAATCTGACTGGGGTAAAATTGTTTATCAGGTCAAGATCTATCTGCCCTGAAATGAATCGGACAACCCGTTGTTGAGTTGCTGCCCCTAAAATGGTAATTTTAATGAAATTTTACTATTTTTGGTTATTTAGGCAATATTAAGATTTCAACAGTACTAGTAGTTATCGGTGTCTACACAATATGTCAAATTCTAAATCATTACTAATTTATCTATATAAAGATTTTCTTGAGGATTAATTAATATATAGTTGGGATCCTGCTAACATATTTAAGTTAAATTACACAGGCTAAAATATTTAAGCTAAATTGGGCCAGGCACATACATAGAGAATGTGGCGGGGTTAAAATTAACCCTGCCACATTTTCTATGAATGTGTCTGTCCTAAGTCAGGAGCATATAATTTAGTGGTTGTCGTCTGCTTATGTGTTACATATTTGGTTTTTCGTTCACTTTTTGTAAATAAATATGTTTTCTTGTTTGAAGTGATTTACATTGTCATTTCGGGACCTTTCATAGCTGACTATGCGGCATGGGCTTTGTTCAATATTGAAGGCTGTATGATAACCTATAGTTATTGTTTCATTTTGGTCTCTTGTATGTGAAGAGTTGTTTCAATTTGGCAATTATACCACATCTTCTTTTTTATATTAACAGAAATGATCAAAAATAAATACATGAAAGTCGAAAAATATTATATGGTATGTATGACAGAAAAAAGGGCTCCAGAAACGTTTTCCTTAAAGGTCAAATGGTCCCTTTTAAAAAGGAGTAGGTGCGGTAAGGGCCGATTTCAGGTTCATCGAACGAAAGTTTTTGGACACTTTTTAAACACTCAAGAGTCTTATTTCAATTGATTCGATTAGTTTAAGTGAAAGATTTTAACTGATTTATTCGTTAAAAACGCTCTGATTCAAGCTTAAATATGAAAAATCTATCAAATATGCCAAAAAACGTATTCATCCTCAACTTTTATATATGTTATGTATTATCATCAAATACAACTTACATTTCAATATTATGAATGACAACAAATACGGCCACTTTCATTTTAGACGGAAACCGTCTATAGATTAACCAAAATGCTAAAATTTTGAAGATTTCAGTAATTTAGCATAACGTTATGATGCTAGATCGCGATATTTGTGCATTGTATTTTTAAAAACAGCTCATATTTATTTAGAAAAGGCATTTTTCTTTCCAAAATATAGCTTAAGGATTAAATTTTCACAATTTTCTAAAACTGCTATATTTTTGGGCCAAAAAGGGGTCTTACTGAACCTACTCCTTTCTTCACTTAACCAGGTCATTTAAGGTAAACTATATATACAGTTCTAAACTCAGTGGCAGATCCAGAACTTTTTGTAAGGGCTGACACTGACATAAAGGGGGGCTGCTCCAGTCAAACTTCAGTGATTCCCTATATAATCAACCAAATTTTTCCCACGAAAGGGGGGGCGGGGCGGGCCCCCAAGGATCCGTCTATGAAACTAATCTGGTTCTCCGTTTTAACAATTTTTAAAGTATCATACAAAGAAAAGTCACGCAAAACGGGCATAACTCTGGAACAGTTAAATTGACATCAACTAAATTCAAACTTGATATCTGTTTTGTGGTAATAGGCATTGTGTATATTATGTTTCATAACATTTGGTTGAGGCAAACTAAAATAAGAAAATAGAAACAAACTTCCTGACGACTAAAGTACTGACGGACATGGGTGAAACTTATGATATGAGACAAATCTTTACAAGAAACGAATTGAAACAGAAATAAATAACCATATGTCACCCTACGACCTTCAACAGTAAGTAAAGCACATACCACATACTAGTTGAAAAACAAATTACTTAAAATAAAAAGATCATGATTTTTTAATCAGTAACTGTTGTTATGTTATTTGGCATCTGTCAATCAGTTCATTGATTTTTTTCCGCATATCAAAGAAAAACAGGCACATGTCTTAATGGTGTCTTCCTCCTATTCACACTTTTAAGAATCACGATTTCTTCAATAAATGTTTTGATTATTTATAAATTGTTTTTATAACAATCAAGTTTAATTTAAAATTCACATAAACGAAGTTTGATACACTGTTCATTTACAAACTGGGTTTACTGAGACTACACATCATCTAAAGGGATGGCAAAGCAAGTCGACGAAACATTCAAGCACCCGCGACCAAACATTTTAAACAAATAAAACTACTGAAACATGAGGAATCTAGGCCTCAACCATTATTCACTATGCAGCATTAAAACTCCACCAAGAAGTAACAACAGTAGAGTTTGGCGATGCAGCCACACATCTTATTCACGTTGAATAGAACTACTCAAGCTAGCGAACAATAAGCCAGCGATAGATTAAAAAACTTTAATAGACTAATATACTGTGAACTTCTGATGTGTGTGCTACAATATTAGTATTGTTTGTTTCATATTATAATGCTTGTGTGACTTTACTTTTGAATTTGTGTTATAAAAGAAATATAAGATAATTTGCTACATTTCTTTATTTCGATTGTTTATGCTATATGGTCACGTTTCTATCACTTTCACTTATTCATAATTTCCATTCTCAATTTTCTTCCATTTCTTTCCTTTTTATTTCAATTAAAAACACAAAATTCAAACATATACAAAATGACCTATTTCCTATCCCAAAAAACATTGGCCAATTAAAAGTTGATTAAGGATAATACTTTGTTTGCATAAGTTTTCCTCCTATTCCCACATGAAATTTTAAATTTTCTTACCAGATTTATAAAAAAGCGGGAATAGGAGGAATGAACCGTCTAAATAATGTTGAATATCTTATTTATTTATATGATTATTTTTTTCTATAAAATTCGATTTTTTTGCATTAAATATCTATCTTTACCATAATATTAAAAAATAAAATATATAGCAGCACTCCTTCTAGTATTTAGTGGCATTATATAGGTCTTTAGTGCACTAATGAGTCCTAAGCAGTGTTTAGACGTACCATTTACTTTTACGATTCTAGACCAAAATAAAATTTGAATTTTGAGATATTAAGAAAAATCCAGGAATACAAATTATTAAGGAAACCATGCACCAAATTCAGCAGTCCTACATTATTAACTGTCTCTCCATCTAAAATGTCTAAGCCATACTTAGTTATTACAATAACCAAATGACCCTTTCATGAAATCAAGAGATATGAGTTGAAAATATAGAGAAATATGATTGCTTGTTGAAAGAAGTCCATTTACAGGGCTGCAAAACAGATATTGTAAAGTACAAAATAGTTTGTATCAAATCTGAACTTTTTTGTTCCCATGGTAACCAAAATCAGATCAATTGCAAATTAACTATTTAACTGTTGAGTATAAAATTCAAACTCCATTATTTATATGTATCTAATATCTAGAAAACCATGTATTTGATGCTGATTCTGAATTAATTCAGCAATTTCAGACCGGTTGCTAGGGCTTTTTTTTGGTTGCTATTGTCTTTCAGCCACTTAAATTAAAGCTTATATAATTTTTTATCATTTTCAAACAAATCATAAGTTTTATTGTCTGTTAAATTACATTAATATAAAAAAAATAGCAAACATTTTGATAGTTAACCAGTATTGTGTTTTGTCATTTTTATGAATTTTACCAATTTTTGTTGCCATGGTAACAAAAAATTTCAAAAAAACCCAGATGTTTTTTTCCTGTTTTTTATTATTCAATGTATCAACTTTAAGATGCAATCATAGTTTATAATGAACTTGTCTGCTCAATGTCAATTTTTCTTGATTTAATATATGATATTTAAGCTATTTTCAGAAAATGTCAAAATACAGATTTTTGCACCTTTTTAAATACCATTTTAGCCCTATATCAAAAAAAAATTTCACAACCTCAACATCAAAATATAAACTTCAAATAATGCCTAATAATATGTTGAAATTTTTTTTCTTCTTGAAATTGTCATTATCATAAAATTGCTACAACCAAAAAGTAGACATTTTCCAATTTTCATGTCTGATTTCATCAGAAATTCCTCAAAAAAATGGCTGCATGTTTCCATAGCAACCGTTCAACAAAATTTAAAAAAAAAGCTTGCAAACTATATTTCAATCTTAGCTGCCTATTATATAAAAGAATAAAGCAGTTCTGAGACATGACATGAATCACCCCCTGCCTGGATCTTACAAATAGCTGTACTTAACACGTCAACACATGTGTACATTGTTATTGTTAATATAAGTAATATAAAAGTTCTTTGAGCCTTATTTTTTATTGAAATTGATTGATAATGAATGGCAGTAACTTATTTTGCTTTTATTGAACCATAAAATTCACATTTTACATAATCCTCTTCGCAGATGATTTAATGTGAAAATATAAAAAGTTATCTCCCTTTGACCAAGCGATTATAAATAATATGGTGAAATTTTACAGGAAAAAAGTGACAGCAAATACAAGACACTGAAATGAGCCACACTCAAATTATTATTCAGCATTTTAATGTGAAAATATAAAAAGTTATCTTTCTTTGGCCAAGCCATTATAAATGATATGGTAAAATCATCACAAAAATTGACAGCAAATACTAGACACTGAAATGAGCCACACTCAAATTATTATTCAGCATTTTAATGTGAAAATATGAAAAGTTATCTCCCTTTGGCCAAGCCATTATAAATAATATGGTAAAATCATCACAAAAATTGACAGCAAATACTGGACACTGAAATGAGCCACACTCAAATTATTATTCAGCATTTTTATGTGAAAATATAAAAAGTTATCTCCCTTTGGCCAAGCCATTATCAATAATATGGTAAAATCATCACAAAAATTGACAGCAAATACTAGACACTGAAATGAGCCACACTCAAATTATTATTCAGCATTTTATTAACCAGTAAAGGCAACAGAAAGTTTACGTAAAAAGAAATATGTAGCTTAACCAAACACAATACCATAATCTGATGTCACCGATATGCTGCACTTGTAAATAATATTTATAGTAAAATGCAAATGTTGAAATTAAAGAGCAATAATTTATCTGTTTTACTTTCAAAAATAATCGATTTCAATAAACCTGGCAAACCCCTCCATTTGACTTATTTTCAGAGGTTCCCCTCAAAGTGAAGATTGTCAACTTAAATTCAAAAGTAAACATGAAGGTATTTTTGTTCTTGCAAATTCCAAAAGTGTACCTTTGAATTGGCCCTTTTTTAAATTCAAAGAAATTTTCATTGACATCTCTCAATTTTTTTGTCATATGCCCTTAAGGAAAAAAAAACATGCAAGTTCTGTACATTTCTTGTGACAAGGCCTCTCTGATTCACTTAGACCTCAGCTTTTTGCCTTGTGCATTCAGCTGTCTCTAGTATTTACAGTCTAGTAAATGACTTTAGTCTATCCATGTAAGATTTAAAATCTTGTGACAGTCAAATCTGAAGTTTTGTGATCAGGCGAGTTTATTTACAGAATCACTGTTCCCACTTGACATTTAATCAATTTTCATGGCCTGTCTTAAATTGTCCTCTTCAGATACTAGCAGTTTCTTGGCTTAAAGGACCTTAGCTCTATTTTGTAGATTCTGTAATAAAGTAATTAAAAAATGTTTAGTTTTATTAAATTGACTAGTGATATCTACAAAATGTATGTGACAAAAGAAATAATATTCTGCATGCAATTATTCTATCTTAATGCAGTTGTAATCAAATCATATACATTTGTATTTAAAAAATATTCTAATGTCAGAGTGACCCAAAAATATCTTGTGGAATAACTCTATTAAAAGAATAGCTAGAAGTTGTGATAAATTTTGTATTTTCAATGGACCATGAAATTGGGGTCAAAACCATTAATCTATCATTAGAAAGATTATAACATAAGGCACATGTGTATCTATTTTTGAGTTGATTGGTCATTAACTTCATTAACAACTTTCCTGACCAGAACAGATATAAAGATGAACAAAAAAAGGCATGCATCATTAAACATAAAACCCTTCTACTATTGTTGGCTGACATTACAATTTATTACACATATTACACATTGTGATTTATTCATCAACATTAAAACATTTATTGATTTGTATCAGTTTATATTTAAAAACTCCTACTTTCATTGTTTGGTCTTAATGTGTACAATATATACAACTTTTATCATTTGATGTGTGATCCCCTGAGGGGTTCAGACTTATATTTTAGTGAGTGTTTGATGTGTCTTTGGGCACACTATGGAGGTATAAAATAATGTAACACTCCCTTTTCCCCTTGGGAGATTGTTATTGGAATAACTCATTATTGAGTTTGTTGTCTTTATCAATTTCAATATAAATCACAAGATTAGGTACAGCAATTTTGTTTTCTTTTGACATATGAGAAGTATTTGTAAATAGTACAATCAGCTGTATACAATATATAACCAACAAAAAAAATAAGAAACTGGAATACTGCCCTTTCAACTTAACCTGATATGTATTTATTATTTGATTTATAAAGTAATATTTAATCAATAGAAATTCATGTGAAAAATTTCAAACAAGATTTAAGTCAGTCATTGTTTGATTTGGCTTATTGTACTAAATACACAATTATTTTTATTTTTTGTTGTTGTTTTTTTTTCCTGCAATTTTTTTTGTGACACTTAATAGTAAAAAGAGTATGAATTCAATCCCCAATGACTCTATTCATGCTATTTGTTAGATGTCTGTACTCTCATTGGCAACCACACTTCATCACCTTATAAATTTATTTTTGCAGGCCTCAACTAACAGTATTTTCCATAAAATATATAAACAATAACAAGCTAGTACAATCATGACAATGAGACTATTAATTTATCCCAAGACTTGGTCTAATCATGTCAAATTGATGTAATTACTAAATAGCTTACTTCAATATAGAACCAGCTGCTGTTTTACATGCCCAGACTAGATCGTGTATGCCTATAAGCATCACGGACAGCTGCTTACTACAAAATAAAACAGAAAAATTCCGTAACTAAATGTGCATTGCCAGGAGATAATTAGTTGAATTTAAAAAATTTCAAGCAAGTCTAGTATATATCATGAACATTGCATATTATATTTGTTAAACTTAGTCTAAGCAAAGGAAAGGGTGTACAGGTTTCGCAATACTTAATATATATATATTATAGATATAGACCGGCAGATGTGGTGTGAGTGCCAATAAGACAACTCTCCATCCAAATGACAATTTATAAAATTAAACAATTATAGGTCAATGTACGGCCTTCAACATGGAGCCTTGGCTCACACTGAACAAAATGCTATAATGGGCCCCAAAAATTAATTACAATGTTTGGCTCTATGAAACTTTATGATTACGTGTATATGTATATATTCTGACAGACATTTCAACATACATGTACATATAAGGTACATTTATAGATTTTAACAAGACTAAGCAAGTATATAAGCTGATAACACTAAAAAGGCAAACATGTACCTCTGCATGATGTGTATTTTATCAAAGACAACGGCACATCTCTATTTGAATGACATGACACATTTGACATGACTATGTACATTTATATCTTTTGAAAGATTTTTAAAAATCATAAATTCAGAAAAATGTAGACAATATATATATTACACATGATATACAATATAATACCTTTATATGGAAGGAGCATGGATGGCTGTTGTATTCCCTTATCTTTGAGCACCTGTTTCTGCGTGCAAATCGATTCTCTGTAACTATTGATGCAATTCTTCAATTTTTTCACCTTGATCCGTCATCAAGATTTCTGTTGGGGAATCCATCATCTTCTGTATTAGTTAAGTAAAATTAAAACTCTTTTAGAGAATGTAAATATTCATCATGATGTTTATACAAATATGATAGTAAGTTTAAATTCTGTTATGACCTTAAGCTTATGCATTTTAAACTTGAGTCACTGAACTGTAGTACTATGTACATAAACAGCATGTACATGTACAGGTTTGAAATGTTTGCAAAAATTTACTCAATAGTCATAATATAAATAAAGGAAGTATGGTGACCAACATGTATGTATCATTTGTATGGCTAGTAATTGCATCGACATCAGTTGGTCATTGGTGGATAGCTTTTATTTTGGAAACATACCACATTGTTTACTTTAATCTTATTAATCTTCATATAAACAATAATATGAACTATGCACATATCTTAAGTTTTCTCTTTTGAATTGTTTTACATTGTCTTATCGGGGCCTGTTATAACTGACTATGCGGTATGTGCGTTGCTCATTGTTGAAGGCTGTATGGTGACCTATATAGTTGTTATTTAATGTCCCAGTCATTTTGGTCTCTTGTCTCATTGGCCATTTTGGTCTCTTCTGGACAGTTGTCCCATTGGCCCAATGAGACAACTATCCACAAGAGACTTAAATGACACAGACATGAACAACTATAGGTCAGTGTACAACCCTTCAACAATGAGCAAAGTCCATAATGGCAATCATACCACATCTTCTTTTTTATATATCACCAGAGACATATATACACATGTGTATATATGTCTCTGATATCACTAAGCATTTAAATTTATACCAATAGGCAATATTAGGGTACAACTTGTATTGTCACCCGGTAAGTTAGGTACATGTACCTATAGAACAAGTCAATTATCCAATAATCTTTAAAACTTCAGCGCAGTTTGTAATTATTCACAATAAACAATAAATGAATGGAATAATTGATCATAATTGGGTTGCACGACCTGACCCGGACATCTCCTTTTTATATTAAGGTTTTGGGAATAAAATATATGGGGCATGTATATCAGAATAATCATAAAAAAATAAATTGATTGTGTAAGGTGATGTAATGTATAATTATCTATAAGTAATACAGTCACCAAGTCGAAAATCATGCTGTTCTTCTTCTTTTCGAATTTGAAAATCCCGCAACATGACGAGTTAAAGATTGCTACATAGAAAGGTGCACGATCGCACTAAATACCAGTAATATATTATTAAACCAAATAAAATAATGTATCCTAATTGATAGATTGAGATAATATATGCTGTTATAATTGTTTAAAGGATGTGAATTACAGAATAAATGACTGAAATATGATCTTCAGAAATTAACTAGTACATGTACAGATAATAAAGTATTTTCCTGGTATACTTTTTGGTCTTAACTTACACTGTTATTATAACAACATTACAAAAAACCGCGGGACATGACCAGATAACAAATATAATTTTTCATACATAAATCAAGTTGATCGAATTACCTGGACTCATAATATTCACACATTTGTATAACACTTAATATATATTTCTCAAATTATTGCTTTAATAGTGAGCATAGGTACTTGGGGACAGGACATTTTTTTTAACCTACCGGCCTTTTTCCAAAATCTGTTATTTTTTCGTTTTCTATCATTATTTTTTTGCGTCTGTCTGTGTCATTAGAACATAAATACACTACAGTTTAATTTAAACATATTTTATTTGCAAAAGTAGCAAAAGGGATTGGACACAAGTAATAACAACATTAGAGCCGTCCTCTCCCAATATATATAAATATAAACACAAAGTACACTGATTAGATAATGGCGAAAAAGGGAAAAAAACATAGTACTTCAAACAAAAATTAGAAAAAAAAGAGAAAAAAAAATACAATATAATAAGGAATAATAATAAAACAACTTGACTGGAGTGAAAGGTTGTTGAAAGTAGAAATTTAGAATGTTAATTGATTGTTTTAAATCTGTGTGGTATTCTGATATAAGATTGTAAGGACTCAAACATGTCTTTGTTTTGCTGAAAGGAAAGGTCACCGTCACCAGCTAACAGAAGCTTAATGGATATAGCGTAACTTTCTAATTTTGAAAACAGTATTTCTCTTGCTACGTTGTGAAAAGCGCACTCTAAAAAATAGTGTATACTATCCTCAACAGGGTAGCCACAGTTGAATGCTGGACTTGGTTTAATATTAACACGATGTAAATCTGAATTTAAAGAACTGCACATATTACTCAAACGTGTATGAATGATATTAAGTTTTCTATCCCCACAACTAAAATAGGAAGGTGGTTGTATCAATTTGGACTTCATCTTTCGTTTAAAAATATTTATATATTTTTTGGCGTATGTATGTCGGAGGGAAGGCTATTCCATTCAATAGTAGTGGATGGGAAAAAGATTTTCTAGTTATGTCTAGTCTATAACCGGGTACTACATGATTATTACTGTTTCGCAAATCGTAGTTAAATACTTGACCAACAAGCGGGGGCATTAAACCACAGAGATAATCAGGGGCAGTCCTATTATGTAAAGAATATAACATATTGAGATTTCTGGATTTTCTTTTGTCCACAAGCAATTGCCAGCCAGTTTCAAAATATACAGCTTCCCGACTAGCAAACACGGGCAACCCAGTTACTAACCTCCCTGCTTCTAATTAACTGAACATGTTCTAAATTGTCGGCTTCTTGTTGAGTACAAGGACTTATATAGATCTATATACCATATGGTCCCTGTTGAGTACAACCATCCCAGAACTCACATGCATATTCCATAACGGGTCTTATAAAGTTAAATATATACGAGCAAGATAATTTCTATTCAATACATTTTTCAATTTTTTAAAAACATTTAATCTTGTGCTTGCACACTTTGAAATATTTTCTATAAGTGTATGCATTTTACCATTGGAATGAAAAGTAATCCCTAGGTGTTTATGACAGGAGACAAATTCTACTAATCGGTTTTGAAATTCTATTTCAATATCATCTGGGGAAGTATGGCAGGAGAATACTAGTATCATAGCCTTTGTCTTATTAGGGTAAACATTAATAAGCCAAGCTTTATACCATACTGAAATTTGTTCTAAATCGGTGATTAAGACAAACTCTATAGTGTAAGACAATAGACTACAAAATACTTGGTTTTGCTATTTACTATCTATTCCAAGTTTACTATCCATATATATATTACTAAAGAGAGTGAATTAAAAGAAAACGAAAGAATAACGGATATTGAAAAAAAGGGGGAGGGTAAAGCAATTGTACTATCCCAAAGTTCCGATGATAGTTTTATAGTTGATTTTGGGTGTTGTTTTTGGGGTTTGACTATAACTCGACTTGGTGTAACGAGAGGTTGGATGAAGCTTTGTGTGCTATTCGGATAACCAGTAGTTTTTATGCTATTCGTGTTTAGGACTTTATCATGCCACAAGGGTTCCAGAAATAGTACCTTTAAATAAAAACACAAAGTTCTGTTCAGCTGGAATTTACAGATCTTGTTTAATTATAATAACACAATACAAAACATCAAATTAAAATACAAATTAAAAATAGTGATAATTAACAAATACAATAAAGTTGTAAATAAATCAAATGACATTGAATAATTTAAGTTTTCCGTTACATTGATAAAAATTTCTATTTTCGGATTACAGTTTAAAAATGTTCTTTTAACCATAAATTCATTCTCAATTAAATTGATTAAGTTACCAAAAAAAATGTGGAAAGTCTACTAACCTTTAAATAAAAACACAAAGTTCTGTTCAGCTGGAATTTACAGATAGTACCCCAACTGAACAAACTTGCTTATATAGTACCCGGAGAAATTATCCCATTATTCAAATAAAGTCATAAATGTCGGTACTTAATTTTTGCATCTTTGAAGTGACCGATGAATTACCCTTATTTAAAGTCTTAACTTTCCCAATACACTTAAAAGTAACATGTGTCATGGTGTTTATGTAACATGGTCTTTCAGTTATCTGAATGTAGTATTTATTCACATCATAAACCCCACAGTCCAAATTTGTACATGGTCAATAAAATTTTATACATGGTCATTTATCCGGACAAGTGAAATTAAACTATGATTATATTATACTTCAAACTTTGAAGAACATTTAATGAAAATCTCTCTATAACAATACTCCCCCACTCCATTTAATTTTGGAGCTCCAAAATTGTAGGAAAAATAAATCAACAACACAAATAATTGAAATTATTATGTACGAATAAAAAAATGAAGCATATAAAAGAAAACTATGTTTTATTCTCAAAATATTTTTTTTAAAGATTGTGCTTTGAAACATATGAAATAAGACTTATATCTTTTGATGTTATATATATTAGATGAATGATTGCGTTTTAATTGTTCTTATTCGTGACTTTATATGACCATTTACATGTAGTATTTTGTTTGTAGTTTATTCTTTTTTTATATAAAAAAAAATCAATTCAATTTGATTCTTAAATATTTTTCATATACACATATCTTTATTCTTTATCATAATAGCGTTGGTGTTTTTAATCAATATTATTATTATCGTTTCTCTATTACTTTTCTAGTAAGCACTCTCTTTTCTTGGAAGTCTGCTCGAACTCCAAACATACCCGAGTCATTTACTCTCTCTTTGGAGTATGCTCATTTTCTGAGTATTTTGCTCCGACTGCAGAACTACTGCAAGACATAAGCTCATTTCATATTATATCACTTTAGTCAACTATGTTGTCTGTTTTACTATGGTTAGTTTACTAAAACCTCTGATTACCGTTAAGATTTTGTATTACATGGATAAGGATTTGCCTATGCTAGAATAATATTATGTTTGCTACAATCAAGGTTTTACATGAAGACTAGCTAGGTCAACATATTTAACAATAATTTAATTAGGTGATCAGCAAAATTAAATTCTTATGATTAAACTAACATTAAATTCTTGCACACAGGAACCTTAAAACACATTTTTACTCAACATTTTTATCGTAATCGCTTTAGAACCATTAAACACTTTAACAATCAACCAAGTTTATAATAAAAAAAATTCACGTGCATTTCTCTTAAAATTACTATTTATCTATTAATCTATATTTGTTCCTTATAGGACACTGTACCTTATCTCGACATTTTTTTAATGTAAACGTTTTTATTCTACATAATATCAAACTTTTAAGTCCTTAAACAACCAACCTCTTCTCATAGATTTTATTTTTTAATGTACTTTTATCTTTTTAAAGGGTAAAGTCCAAGGCTTTATTTAAAAGTTCTCATATAAACAAGGACATTTCCTCTTTACGTTTAATGAATTTGAACCGCCTGAACTTTAGCTTCTAAGACATATTACATTTTAATATAGTTACTCTAAGTTACTTTTTTGGTTTTTTTTTTCTATTAAGTAAACTAACAATATTTTCTGGTCATCTCATATTTCTTTTTTTTTTTTTTCTTTTACATCAATTATCATTATTTAGTTTCTTATTTGCTATTAACAGTTTTCCAAATTAAATGATTATTTTATTAACACTTATAATGAAGCGGTTTCAGCACTTTTATATCATAATTCATACTAGTATTCCGTTTATCTCAATTTAGACATTTCTTTTCAAATTTACCTTTATCAATGACTCAATTTTCAATTTAACTTAATTCCTACATAATTTGTTTAACACACTTAAATTTACTTTCTATCTTTTTTCACCTAATCGCTTATTTATCTACGTTAATTTTAACTTTAACTTTTTGTTTGCTATTTAAAATATTTCTTATATTAATGTTAACTTACTTTCTATTTATAACTACACTATTTTTACCATAGAACATACTACATATACAGAACACATATCGTGAAACAACAGTTAAATTTAAAATCCATTGTTTATAATGCAAGTCCGAAATTATGCTCCGTCCTGGGCCATCTTTCTTCTTTTTCCGTACTCCTTTCTCTGTACTCTTTTTTTTTCTGTTTTCCTTTCGTCATTTTTTTGTATACTTTCTCCGTTCTCCATTCTCCTTTTTTTCGCCGTTCGTCTTCTCAATATATTTTCACAAATCTTTCTTTTCCAACGTTAAGAACACTCGTACGCTAAATATTATCTTCTTGTGTTGTTTTGGATTTACTGCTACTTCTTTGCTTCATCCACCGGAAATCTTTCTTGTCCTGCACCACTTTTTATAGTTGGTTTTGGGTTTGTTTTTGGGGTTTGACTATAACTCGTCCTGGTGTAACGAGAGGTTGGATGAAGCTTTGTGTGCTATTCGGATAACCAGTAGTTTTTATGCTATTCGTGTTTAGGACTTTATCATGCCACAAGGGTTCCAGAAATAGTACCTTTAAATAAAAACACAAAGTTCTGTTCAGCTGGAATTTACAGATAGTACCCCAACTGAACAAACTTGCTTATATAGTACCCGGAGAAATTATCCCATTATTCAAATAAAGTCATAAATGTCGGTACTTAATTTTTGCATCTTTGAAGTGACCGATGAATTACCCTTATTTAAAGTCTTAACTTTCCCAATACACTTAAAAGTAACATGTGTCATGGTGTTTATGTAACATGGTCTTTCAGTTATCTGAATGTAGTATTTATTCACATCATAAACCCCACAGTCCAAATTTGTACATGGTCAATAAAATTTTATACATGGTCATTTATCCGGACAAGTGAAATTAAACTATGATTATATTATACTTCAAACTTTGAAGAACATTTAATGAAAATCTCTCTATAACAATAGTAAGAACCTTCTTACTATACAAATCCTAGATTCATGACAGTGATATATGCATTCTAAACTGTATACAGAAATCAGAGTTATCCAAGATATTGACTTCTAAATTAACTTTATGTTACCCCAGCTCCCGCGGGGGGGGGGGGGGGGGGGGGCACTTCAAACTTTTTTGGGTAGGGGTGAGCAGCTGAGACATCAAGTACCCCACCCTTTTCATATATTTTGTTTATCAAAAATATATACCTTATCATATATTAATGAAGAAAAAATAGACCTATAGATATATTTGGATATTTTTATCTTCTGATACATTAGAGTTTACAAAAAATTTGAGGTCCCGCTCATTTCACGTATTTGTTTAGAAGCAACGCAGTCGCAATAATCACACATTGCTTTACCAATAAATTCTTCACTCTTCTTTTTGCCAGTGCTATTTGCCCCTTTTATAACTTTAATTATGAAGAAATTTCAATTTGAAAAGACAATAGATAATGTTTTATCAGATAATTGTAGTAACACTTCAGATAGTATCACTTTTACTGAGTTTACATTAATTAAAAACTGATTTGTCGTTCCCTCTTGAAGGACGCTGACACTATGCTATGGAATTTCTTCTAATGTTTCATGCATGTAAACCTTTCAATGTTAATGAGGTGGAAATGTCAAAATGATTGGATTTATTGCCCTTATATCTAACCTCAGTGGAAATACCACATTGAATAAATAGAGTTTAATTGGTTTGACAAATAGCTGATGCATTTACGACTGCGGTTTAACCGCATTAAAAATAAACAGAAACATTTGATTAGTTTCAGATACTTATAATATATATCCAGCAAGTGATAATATCAACCTATTGATATATTTAATCTGAATTTCTCACCCTTTTCATATATCATGAAGCATGAAATAGTGACCTATTCCAGCGGCTCATCCATACCAGTCATTACATAGGAAGTGCCCCCCCCCCCCCCCCCCCCCCCCCCGAGCCCCAGCTACTGACTCCATTTTGACATTATATATTGTGTAATGTTGGTGTTAAATGAGATATGTGTTTAAATTCTTCGTCGAATAACTGAAATCGGTGTGTCTATATCTACTGGTCCTCCACATGCCCCGGTCAAATCAAGCAGCGATAATCGGGCATATCTTTGCTTCTGACCGAGAAGACTGACTTCAAAAGGACTGATTTGATGAATATTTAACTGTTAAGAACCTTCATCAGATCCCGAGTCTTGCATGAAGATGGAAACTGATAGCTATAGACTAAGGGACGATATCAAAAGTTCAATGAAGGATAAAAAAAAAACTTAATTCATATAGTTTTTTCACCGACTCCCCTACCTCCCCCCTTCTTAACGTAATTTGTGAAAAATTGATTGACCAATAACGATATATGTAAAAATCGATGTCAATTTATACAAAACTTGCAGCAATTTGAATTAAGTTTTTTTTATCCTTCTTTGCTTTTTTGATGTCGTCCCTAAAGTACTGGTACATTGTATTAACGACTTTACTATGAGAAATATCATCATCTTCAGGATTTGAAATGATATTCTTGTAGACTTGTAGCCAGAATGGTATATACATAAGGAGACTGGTGAACGTGTAGAACATGAAGGCAAACTGTTAGAAACGTAACCTGGCGGGAAAACATGTAGATAGACTTGTAGACACGGAGACAGACTGACGGACACATAGAGACCGGTGAAAACGTATAGACTTGTGGACACATAGTCAGACTGTTAAGAATCATATGGACAAAGAAACTAGGGGTTTATAAGAGAGACTTGTTAAAGTAAAAACAGACCAGTAAATGATTGAAAAACTGATGAACATGTAAACAGACTTGTGCAAATGTAAAATGACAAAAAATATTTGTCAGCCTAAAAATCTGATTCCGTAACTCTATTGGGTTTAATTTTCAGACTTGTATGAATATGGAATCTATATTTTTTGGAGATGCATTAGGTTGTGGGGCAAGCTAGGATAACAGTTATCAAAGCCCTCCTTTTTTCAAATAATTTGCCAGAAGAAGGATTGCATAGGGGAATTATTCATTCCATTTGCACAACATAAACAACGCATACCCCTTTCTATTTATCTTCATTTTGTCGTAATATGAATGTTCTATGATCTTTTGATTTTAGTATAAATGGCCACTTGTTTACTTGGTTGTGCTATGATGGATTTAGTACTACCATATTTTGTTTTCAGTATAAGAAATAAAATGATAATAATGGATTATGTAAGGTTCTCTCATTAAAATATTCAACATAATAATTCTTTATTTGCAAAACAAACAAAGACAATTTTGATTACGGCAAATACAAAACACACATAATGAAAACTTGTAAACTTGGATTAAGTGTATTATTTCCAAAATCAATTCAACATCATGCATGTTAGCTCATCGGGTCATCTTTGACTTTACCAATTATATATACACCACATTTTACACTAGTTTAACAAATAATTCATACTTTTTAGAAGCGTTGCCAATGTGCACAACATGTGGTTTATTCATTATAAAAGTTGTAGGTCACTGGGTCATTATCAAACACTACAGAAAATTAAATAATATATAAATTTGTCTTTGGAATGCAAGTCTATATACTATACTGAGTCAAATAAGTTCAGCAGCGCATATTTTAAACAAACATTTCAACAAATAAACAACACCTATTGTCTGTGTGTGTGTGTTAGAAGTATACAAGTGATCTAATTATTATACAGGAAAGAAAGTGAACCATATTTTGTGATTTTCTTTACTTGAAAATGAAAAAAACTTGACAGAAATTAAGATAAATATGACTTAAATGTATCCGTTGCTTAACTTTTTTGTTAAGCAGTATATTTAGAATTTGTTAATAGTATACTAGTATAATGCGACGTAGGTAAAAAAAATTCTTTGAAAAATATCATCATTTTTTAATTTTGATGAAAACACTTATTGTGGTCATGAAGATAGCGTTGACACTTTGATTAAAAAATGTTTGCGCTTTGCCCTTTTTGAAGTTAAATGGTCCGTTTCATTTTACCTTATTAACACTTTTTTTACTTCAGCATCACTGATGATTCTTTTGTAGACGACATAACGGTCTGTGGTAAATGTAAAATTTCAATCCTGGTATTTATGAAGAGTTTATTTGCCCCATTTGCAAATATAACAAGTTAACAACTATATATATTATCTTTCTATTAAATATACCAACGGAGCTATACATGTACACTAGCTGTTGGCGCTTTTAATCTTGGTGTTATTTAACATTTGCAGCCATTTAAAATAAATTGTAAAAATGATTCTTAAAAGTTTCGTGTTTAGAATGAATGGCAATATATATATATATATATGAGAGCCCAGGTGGTCGTGTGGTCTAGCGGGACGGCTGCAGTGCAGGCGATTTGGTGTCACGATATCACAGTTGCATGGGTTCGAATCCCGGCGAGGGAAGAACCAAAAATTTGCGAAAGCAAATTTACAGATCTAACATTGTTGGGTTGATGTTTAGACGAGTTATATATATATATATATATACAGTCCGCCAAAAGTTAAGCACCACCTATTTTTATTGCGTAGATTTTTTTTTCAAATTCAAAAAATCAATTATTACACGAAAAAAAGAAAGCAATCATATAGCAATTTCGCTAATGTATACCATAAACAAACCAGAAATGTAATTTTAATCACTTATGAAAATTCTATGCATGTAGGTTTTCCGTTCATAGATATAGTGTAAATTACACAATTCAGAAACAGAATTTAAGTTTCACTGTGATTTTATTTTTTTACAACAATTGATCACCCAATATTATTAAAATTTTCTACACATAAGCTTTGGTATGTTCGGCAAATTTAATGTCAATATTTGAGTCAATAGCATGTGTAACAACCTCACTTCCGGTACAGTTTCATAACACGACGTATTATTCTCGGTGCGAGCCCTCAATCTTTAGTTTAGGAAAATCTGTTGCATTAAACAACAAATACCACTTTTAGATCGACAAAATATTGTGAAGGTGGATCTCTGTGATTGAGATTTCCGCCAATGGCATCTCAGACATGTTTGATAGGGCTTATGTATGGGGACATGGAAGGCTAAACAATAGTGAAAATGGCTTGTTGTTCTTTGGACTCGGTTAAAATCCTTGCCCTACGTGTTCTAGAGTTGTCGTCCATGTACAAGGGTCTTGGCAATGTAGACGCAAGTTGGGGATCAGTAAAATGAGGGACTACAATGTTTTGAGGCACCAAATCTCCGTATGTCTGTACGTTTATGTTACCCTGCAGCATATGCGTACCCAGCTAATAAGGGTATAAGAAGCAACCCCGAACTGGAACACCACCAGCACTGAATGCAGTCTTTGTGCAAACATTGTTTTTGGTCATAAGCCGTTTTGTTTCCCCGCGAAATTCGTATAATGGCGTCTACTAGCAGTAAAAGAAACTGACTACCATCTGAACAATGAGTGTTTTCTCAGCTTCTTATGTTCAAGCATAGATAGTCATTATCCCATTAATACCTGACGGTAGAGTGCCTACCTGTAAGTACTGGTCTCTATACACCAAGACTTGCTTTTCGGTTGCCTCTGAGAAGTCGACTGACCAATTTACGAACACTAACACGACCACCTGGAGAAACAGTGAATTTGTAAACGCGCAGATGACTTTTGATACGAGGTTGCTTGACTGCTTTATCGGAGTTCTATCTTTTTGGTCGTAATGGTTTTTCTTAGGGTATGTTGAAGGTAATTCATAACACCAAACATTAATATTTTTTTCGCAATAGTTATAAAAATATTGCAAGTTATATTTCGGTGGTGCTTAACTTTTGGCGGACTGTATATATACAACTCGTCTAAACATCAACCCAACGATGTTAGATCTGTAAATTTGCTTTCGCAAACTTTTGGTTCTTCCCTCGCCGGGATTCGAACCCATGCTACTGTGATATGTTGACACCAAATCGCCTGCACTACAGCCGTCCCGCTAGACCACACGACCACCTTGGCTCTAAAAAAATAGAGGTTTTGCTGGCTATGTGTTACCTTTCCACGTCAGTGTTAATCTAGCGGCGTACTACAGTACATGATATATAAGGCATGAAGATGTTATTGTTACAGATCAGCTTAATTATCTATAATAAAGGATCCTACAAATTAATGTAAGATACAGTCACAGAAAATAATTATATTCATAAGTACGTCTGAGTCAGTGACATAAATATTTTAATACAAAAGGGTATACATGGCACTCACACCACATCTTCCTATATCTATGTACATATATTCTGGTCTGGTGTGTACAATGAATGAAAAGGAAACGGTTCGTGAAGTCTCAGCGGCTTTCCCAAACATAAAAAAAAAAGACCTGAAGTGTTTCAAATCGTTGATTGACGATTCAGGTATTTTGAATTTTAAACGGAAGAGTTAGTTTTGACAATTAGTCAGTTAAAAACTTAGAATAGAATATCGAATAAGACAAACAGTGGCGAATCCAGAACTTTTCAGGTAGGGGGGGGGGGGGGTGACTAACCTAAAGTTGGGGATCTCTCCAGTCATGCTTCAGTGATTCCCTCTAGACTATATAATCAATAAAAAAAAATCCCACGAAAGGGGAACCCCTCCTACCCCCCCCCCCCCCCACACACTGGATTCGCCTATGACAAAGTCAACTATAATCAGCGCCGGGTAAAAACGAAGACGAAAATAAAATAGGAAAACGAGAGTAACTTATCATGTTTCCAGTTCTGCTGAAATCTGAAATTTATAATTGAGAATGGAAGTGGGGAATATGTAAAAGAGACAACGAGGCAATAACCGAAGGCATATAATGGGTCTTCAACGCGACGAGAATTCCACGCAAAATACGGAAATAACAGAAAATGTTGTATAATTGCCGATCTGACACATGTATTGTAACTATCCATGCTCCCGTCGAATCAATCGGAAAGCTCTAAGTACAACCTTCGACAATAAACCAACACATGCGAAGTGTGCTAATATATACGTAATAATTTATAAAATGTACCGATGTGACAAAATGTGAAACAGTAGCATAGAGTATGTGAAAACGAGAACAAAAAAAACCAAACGAATTTGACAGAAAGCAGCCACAGAATTCATGGTTATAAAACTGAAGAGAACTGTTTAAGCAAATTGAGCACTATGAGGTTTTGATTTTTATGACCACACTTTCATCGTAGGGTATATTAATTTATCGCTTACAGGTTCGTTCGTCTACCCGTTCGTCTGTTAGTCCAGCTATAGATTGGTTTGTCTGACTATCCAGTTTTTGAGTTGCAACATAAACATTTTAAGTCAAATATCCTCAAAATGCAAGGTAGTTGGATACATTTTATTATAAAATGCAAAGAGAGAGATCATGGTTTGTCCTGCTTCCTCTTCCGAGATTTGTTGAACTACAGTTTTAATATTTCAGAGCTCGAGGTTGCCTGAACACACAATTGAGATGTCCATGCATGCATGTATACCTCGGCATTTTTATTTTTGTCAAATATTCTTAAATGCCAGGAAGACCGAGTTGAACCTTAAAAATTATGTATATTACAAGCATCTAGAGCTTCTTCTACATTGTTTAAGCAACGACCTTGATAGCTTGTAGGATGAAGAGGCGAATCAAGGGAATCCGGTGGCAGGTGGCCTGCTCCGCCTTTTGGGGATTTTTGTTGTTGTTTATTATAAAGAGAAGCACCGAAACATAACTGGAACAAGCCCCTTTCTCGGAAGTCACTGAGCCCCGCTTATAAAATTGAGAATGGAAATGGGGAATGTGTCACAGAGACAACAACCCAACCATAGAAAAAAAACCAACATGCAGCAGAAGGTCACCCACAGGTCTTCAATGTAGCGAGAAATTCCCGCACCCGGAGGCGTCCTTCAGCTGGACCATAAACAAATATATACTAGTTCAGTGATAATGAACGGCATACTAATTTCCAAATTGTACACAAGAAACTAAAATTAAAATAATACAAGACTACCAAAGGCCAGAGGCTCCTGACTTGAGACAGGCGCAAAATTGCGGCGGGGTTAAACATGTTTGTGAGATATGAATATTTCTAGTTCCGCAACTGGGATGTTTATACGCATAATAGTGATGTGCAAGTCCATATTTAGTCTTAGATAATTAGTTGTTACTGGCCGTTTGAACTAGTTGTTAGTGTTAACTGCGAGTACTATTAGATCTGCACTTAGTATCTTTTTGTTGTTCGATCTTTCTTTTGCGCCGATTGTGTTCATGTAAATTTCTTGTGGATGTTATTTTTTTTTATTATTAGTATCAACCTCTTCTGCTCGCCATTTATATGCATATGTTTTAAATTGTTCTTCCCTGCAAATAGGCTGTTATGGTTTTTATCTGGCGCAGAAATAACTGGTGTGTGTGTGTGGGGGGGGGGGGGGGCAGTCTGATGGGCTAAGCACAGAGTATAGAGATAACTCAAGTGGAATTGGTTAATGGCTATCGCAGTTTTTCGGTGACCATTCCTTCCCCCCATGAAATCGAGGAGTGCTTCGCGTTTGACATTATGTCTGACGCTCGAATCCGTCTGATGACAATTTTATGCATTTTAAGATGTTGTACTTATATATGTTAATTTTTTATTTTTATTTTAAATTGACAAAATTCGTTCTTATTTTGTACAGCTATACCACTATCCCAGGTTAGGGCGAGGGTTGAGTTCCCGCTAACATGTTTAACCCCGAAACATTATGTATGTATGTGCCTGTCCCAAGTCAGGAGTCTGAAATTCAGTGGTTGTCGTTTGTTCATGTGTTACATATTTTTTTCGTTCATTTTTTAAAACAAATTAAGCCGTTAGTTTTCTCGTTTGAATTGTTTTACATTGTCAGATAGGGACCTTTTATAGCTAATTATGTTCATTGTTAAAGGCCGTACGGTGACCCATAGTTGTTAATTTCTGTATCATTTTTGTCTTTTGTGGAGAGTTGTTTCATTGGCAACCATACCACATCTTTTTTTTTATAATCCTGCTCGGAAGCTAACTTTCACTCCCCTCCACCCGTGAGTATGTTACAACAGTTATATACATGTTATGATTGACAATTCATAACTTCTGTTTGATAATGATCAAAATGAACCTGTAATTTACAAGTACACAAACAGCGCAATGATACACAAATTCGGCGAAAATGTAATAAAAAAAATCGGTGCAAAAGAAATGCAGATCTGATCGATGCAAATGATCAGTAATCACTGATAGCGTTTAATTGGAATTTGCAATTTGCATACATCAGTTTATTAAAAATAAAGATAATTTTTCTTCTGATACACCCCCCCCCCCCCTTTTTTTCTCGTTTATATGTTGTATCGAAAAGAAGGGATCTGAATCAGAATATACATCTATTTTTATCTCTGATCATGTTTCATTGAATGCAGCTGTGTACCTAGTTGTATGTGGTTGATATAAATGAGTTTTGACATGTTAATTTGAAGTTATGTAGTTACTGTCATCTGATAAGTTGCCTTATTAGTTTGTTCAGACTGGAGCGTTGTTAATGTACACAACTTGTGTTTTTAAATTATAAAATTTCTATAGCAAGGTCAACATTTAAAAATTGAATGATTAACTTTGGAAGATGAAAGTTTAGTCGTATTAAGAATAGCCTGCTACAATAAAGACGCTCGAAAAGCATATTTAACTGTTGTTTTTGGGAGAGGAGTCGTCAAAATTATAAAAGAGGATCAGAGGCGGATTTAGAAGGGGGACCAGGGAGCCCCCCGGATTTCTGGGAAAAAATTGGTTGATTATCACTGTAGCATGACCAGGGCAGACCCTTCTTAGGCAGTCAGTGGGCCCCACTTATAACATTTCTTGATCCGCTAGTTAAATTCCCTATTCTTAAAATGGAACTTATTAATCTATTAATCCCTATGGGGAAAGGCTATGTATAGGAATAGCTTGAATAAGTCTTTCAAGCTTCATTAATATATGAAAAGGGTGGGAAATTTAAAACGGTCAGGGTTATTTCTAATTAAGTGTCTGATGCTAGTATTTATTGTGTTGCGGTTAAAACTACATTTGTAAATGTGTCAGATGTTTCCGGCATTATTATGAAATTTGCACCCATTTGACATCTAAAATAGACTGTAGGAATTTGCAATTGTCGATAAGCTTTGTTTTAAGAGGGAGTGGTAATGTAGCGCATATCAGATCATTAAATAGGTGTAGGTCTTCATTTTGTTATTTAAATATTTGGAAATATAAATGGGTATAAATCATGTTTAAAAAAAGAATATTTGAAAAGGGACAGGTCATAGGCGGATCCGTTTGGGGGGGGGGGGGGGGGGGGTCTTGGGATTCCTTGAAAATAAATAAATTGGAATTTTCTTTCAAATGACAGCAGGCAGATCGACAGAATTTGATCGAAACTGTACTTGTATTTTTTGTCTATCTGATGAGTTAAGCCTTTTTCAACTGAATTTTATAGTTCGTTCTTATGTTGTACTGTTATACCACTGTCCCAGGTTAGGGGGAGGGTTGGGATCCCGCTAACATGTTTAACCCCGCCTTATTATTTATGTATGTGCCTGACCCAAGTCAGGAGCCTGTAATTCAGTGGTTGTCGTTTGTTTATGTGTTACATATTTGTTTTCGTTCATTTTTTTTTACATAAATAAGGCCGTTAGTTTTCTCATTTGAATTGTTTTACATTGTCTTATCGGGGCCTATTATAGCTGACTATGCGGTATGGGCATTGCTGAAGGCCGTGCGTTGACCTATAGTTGTTAATGTTTGTGTCATTTGGTCTTTTGTGGATAGTGTCTCATTGGCAATCATACCACATCTTCTTTTTTACATGTATCTATATACATGCATGTTGCTGTACGGCTTCGTTATCGATCCGTAGCATACCATAACATAACATCTTAGGTATATGCATAATTGTGTAAATCATGTTTGCATTTTAATAGCCCGTCTTGGTATTATGTTTTGCAAAAAACATTATCATTATAAATATTTCTTTTACCTTTTTGGTTAATTCAAACTACTAAATTTGGGTTTCTTGGGTCACTAATTTGGGCTTACATTTTATTTAAAAATTGCCAATTTGACTGCCAAAAAAGTTCTAAACATATAGTCCAGGCAGGTTTCACATAAAAGAGAGCCCATCATCGAGTTTTTGTCGATATGAAAGTCAAGCATCGAGTAAGAAAAGAGAAGTTAAATGTTTAAGTATCGAGTTAGCAAAGTAATGTTCACATTGTCGATCAGACTCAATCATCACAGATCGATTAAGCAACCAGAAGACGGATTTGACTCGTTTAACGAAAATGTTTGGATGTCTATCTTGCTTGGCACTGATTCAACTTTCGATGCGATAACTTTTGAAAGTCAATAAAATTCGAATAGGGATCAAGAAGAAGAATCCATGCGCTAGATATTCGTCGGGAAATGTTAATATATATATAGAGAGATCAAGATAGGTCATCATACAAATATTTTAGGTGAACGGACAGAAAGTCACAGAACAAAAATCTAGACTCAATCGTTTCGTGTTCAGTAATTGTCCGGACTCAGAAGAGTGAATTATTGCCGAATTTCGTATTAATTACGGGACTGCTTCGGAACGGGTTCGTCAAAGACGGTTCGTATTCGGGATGCAATCTTGACTCAATTCGCAAAATAAAAAACACCAATGACAAATTTATCCAGATCATGCTCGTTCCACAGGACACCGTCCAGAAAACACAAAACATTGTTCCGATTTTGATCCGATACTGTAACTGTTACAGCAGAATCTGTCACGACATAATCACGATTGAAATCCTACTAGACAAAATCGAGTTTGCCCAATTGCTACTAAAAGTCACCTCACTTGGACCTCTTTAAGCCGTAGGAATATGTTACGAATGTATACTACAGCGATCGGGCAATAATAGGACATTAAAGGACATTGCGGATAGTAGGCCGACTTTTTTACCTTTCGTGTCCTAACGGTGTCTGGTATCAAACGGGAGCAATGTTCAGCTGTGTGAGTCCCGCATTATGGGCAACACAAAATTACCAGGAGTCCGGTTGTGTCCGTGTATATGTCCGGCCACCCAGTTCAAAAGCCCTCTCATATGTATAATTCTTTCCAAATGTTTATCAAACTTACATGTATATCAGAGATACATCATCAACAAAGGTTCGTACGAGGATGTCGGTGCCATATAGTTTTGCCCTTGTCCGTAATTCCGTAATTCCGTAATTCCGCAAAAAAACATTTAACGGATTTTTTTTTCTAAACGTCTTCAGACATTTGACTGCTTTTTGTATATATGTGAGTAAACCATGATGAGTTACAGATCGAGTTTAAGTTTGGTTCCGCTCTACTACTTGTTACCGAAATTACGGTCTTTGGACTTCGATATTTGTTGAAAAGCACAATTATACATACCTTTTTTGTAGTGTTGTCAACGGTTAACCGGTTAATCGGTCGATTGACCGAATACCGAATACCAAAAACGCTAGCTTAACCGGTTAACCGGACTTTTTTCGATTTCGATGGATTTAATATAAATTTGTGTTGAAAATTAAATCAGTAATTAGTTATGTTTTATTTAAAAATTGTCGTCGTGGTAATTAGTTTGACAGATCAATAATTGTCCAGTATATTTATTGATTGATATTGTTAATCCTAAAAACATACAATTAATTAGAGTTCGGGGCAGGATCTTTCAGAAACATAATTATTAAACGTGTTTGTGTAACAGTAACTTTAAATCAGTAATGAGATTTTATTTTACCATTGTCTACCAATTACTTCATTATTTCGTTTTCGATCTAACATTGTGTAAACCTCACATTTAAATGTGCAACCTCCGTAGTGCAAGGGTTAGTCTTACTTTAAATTAAAAAAATGGGAAATGTTAACCAATGTATACGTGAAAGTACGAATAACATGCTTAAAGAAAAAAGCAAACACAGTGAAGAAACAGGTTGTACAGCATGTACAATGACCTATTGTTGTTAATTTCTGTGTCATTTTGGTCTCTTGTGAGAAATTGTCTCATTGGCAAGCATACCACATCTTCTTGTTTTATAATTAATCATTTCAAATTGAAACACACCCCATAATTTTCGGAGACAACAAGAGAAATGAAAGAATAATCGGTTTCAGACAAATGATATATATTCAATTCTACGAGATTAAGATTTTTTTTTGTATTTTTTAATCTGAAGTTGGTAATAACGCCATAGACGATACGGTGTATTTGATTATCAAAAGTCAAACTTCGCAAGGAATCCTCACAGACAAGCCTTATAATGCTAAAGGAAAAACTTCAATTCTAAAAGCGTATTTACGACTTGGATGAAAGGTTGTCAAATTGACACTCATACCACATCTTATATCTATGTGTAGGGTTCTTTTGATAAGGCTTTCAAACACCAACTTAAATTACCGGTTAACCGGGTAATCGGTCGAACAATTATCCGAGTAACCGGTTAGGCAAAAGTGTACGATTTGACAACACTACTTTTTTGTAAACGCTTTCAGATATTGGGCTGATTTTTGGTATGCGAGCTCGAGTTACCCATGATGATCAAGAATAAGTTTTGTTCAATTCGGCTAATTTTTGCTTAGTTTAATTTCGGGCTTAGGAATTTGATAAATTTTTGAAAATCTCACTTATACCGACTTTTTTTCTAAATGCTTTCAATGCTTTATTGGGCTGATTCTTGGTATGTTAGTTAACCACAATGAGTTACAGATCCTGTTTAAATTGTTTTGCTCCGCTTATTTTTGCCAAAATGAAGGTTTTACAACTTTGGAAATTGTTAGAAATCAGTTATACAGACTTTTTTTACTATATGTCTCTAAATTTTGAGCTGATTTTTTTATATGTAGGACTACTATTATGTTTGTGTCTGTTCCAGACCATATGAGTATTTGGACCACACGCGTATGGTCATGACCATATGGGTATATACGCATATGGTCCGACCATACGCGTATGGTCCAACCGTACGCTTATGGTCGGGGTAATTAACAATCTGTTGCAGGTTACTTTAAATACTTCTTAACTCTTCATATGGTATGACCGTTCTTTTAAAAGACGCTATCATATAGTTAATCTTATCTTCATATTATAGTATTAAGATATATTATTACAGAAACCCATCTACCTTCAAATTAGTTCAATTACTATCTGTAAGAAATATTAATTAATTAAATAATCTGGGTAAATATCTGTACGAGGCAGAGAAAATTCGTAACACTTGATTTTTGTTTTGTACCTTTATTACAAATGTAAATGGTATGCCAAACTCCGCTATATATTAATGCTGTAAATGTTTATGTAAACTGTATAATTTGTGTACTATGTATTTAATCCTATGAGCTGTATATTTGCTAACGGAATCAAGAATTATTATCAAGATTCAGATTCAATATTTTATTAAAGTCTCACTACTTGCAATACATAAATATCAATGTGGAAGTAAATGTCACCCAAGCCTACATGCAAGAATGTAATTAGCGATGAAAACTTACTATGGCATAAATATTCTTTTTTACGTAGTATTTGAATTATAAAAAATAATACATTGTTTTTTAGATAAAGTTTTTGTATTATTGAAACTTTTATTGTGTGATTTACAAAAAAAATACCTGTATGGTCCAAATTCTCCTATGGTCCGGCCCGTTAATAACCAAACGAGTATTAAACTCATACGTACGGTCGGACCATATGAGTAAACGCATATGGTCATGACGGTCCAAATACTCATATTGTCCGGAACATGTCCACATGTGTCCATAATGTCCACATTGAAATCTGATTTTTCAACTTTTTTGAGAAGGGGCCAATTGTGTCGCTTTGACACATCTAGTTTTTAAAATGTGTTAGGCTTTAGAAATAATAGTTTTATGGGAATGTTGCATTGTAAGCGCTCTTTTATACGCATGTACAAAAACATGACAGATATTTATGAAGCATAAATCAAAGATTGATATGAGCAATGTCTAGGACTAGTCCGAACATATAAGTGAATGAACCTCTCTGAATTTGTACCACAAGTTTTCATACCATACAAGAAAGGTTGTGATTGACTTTTGTGATGAAGGTTCAATGTTGGAATTAGGGCAAAAAAGAGGGAGTGGAAACAAGTTTGTTTCTGGTATCCGGACAATAACTTGTGTATACTGAGTGTATTGACTATAATTTTATGAAATAGTACTACAAATATGCATACCACATTGTATTGACTCTGTTGGTTATTGCTTAAACCGTTTAATTAGGAGTTAGGAGAAAAAAAGGGGGATTTCATTAATGGTTTCCTTAAAATTGCTGAATTTATTAGTATATTGATATCTTTAACTTTAACCTAAATTTATAAAGTTACTTTACTAGAATGCATTCTCGAACCTACAACTGGGATATAAAGTGGAATGTTTGTCACGTGATCAAATAAGGACAAAATAGATAAGGTGCACACAGATATATACAGATTATGTGACGTCATTGGAAAATTTATTGGTGGATCTATAAGGTCGATATATATATATAAGTGCCTACATAATCAACCTAATTACTATGTTAGAGTAGATCTGATTCGTGACTTCCTCGGTTATAACTTCCTCCACGCTGTATTTCTAACTTCTATGACAACACCGCCTTGCATTGCGCATATACTAGTATACGGAGTAAACATTTTTTTCAGATTTTTTTTCTATTCTTAAGGAATTTTTGGGGGAGAGGGGGAGGGGCAAAAATGGCTCTTTCTTTTTTAAACGTTTAACCTGTGAATTTCATATAAGGTAAGGAATCGGGCCATTGATTATTGGCTTCAGTAGACATCTGCAGTGGAGATAACTTCAAACCTTTCACCAAAACTGTCAGAAGCTGTCAGGAGAACTGTTCTAGGATATTATGTAGAACTGTCATCCTGACACCTTTTAGACAGTTCTATATCTAGCTAGAACAGTTCGAACCTATAATCACTGATTTAGATAGTTCTACCTAGAACTGCTCTTGACAGTTCTATCCTAGAACAGTTTTAAATAGTTCTACGACTAGAACAGTTCTACGATTAGAACTGATTTTGCTAGATTTGATTTAGTCAGTTCTGTCCATAGAACAATTTTAAGAACTCTTTGTCTTAAATATAAATAAGTCTAATGAATAATATATTTAATTTAGACTGGTTTATATATGCATATATATATATATCCTAAGACTGATCCAGATAATTCTACCTGCTAGAACTGTCCTAGGACAGATTATTTTTACAGTTCTATCGGGAGATTAGAAGTGATCTTCACTGATTTTTTTTCAAATCAGGTCGTCATAATGCACATTTTTTTAAAATGTTCATCGTTTTTTTAACTCATAGGAAATAAGAGAAAGAGGAAGGCACATGTAACCTGCCCAAAACGTAAGATTGTGTTTACGATAAAAACAAATAGATAAAATGAATAATACATCCAATTTGAGGTCCTTATTGCGGTCTGCTTTTAAGTCTTTTCGTTTTCTTTAAATAAACAAATAAATACAGAATTAGGAAAAAAATATATAATTCAAGTTTTGAACATGTTCAAGTTCAATATTACTACAGTCATTTTAAATATGAATTATCTTAATTTACCTGTCACAGTGTTTCTGAAAAACTAGTTCGCGCCAATGTAATCACAAAATGCGCACAAATAAAATGCGCCCGCGTAACTTCCACTTACGGAAAAGCGAATTATGTTGTACAAACAGGTAACATTATTTGCGAAAGAGTCAGTAGCAAATTACGACAACTTGAAGTTGGAAAAAAGAAAAAATCCTGTTTACTTCGTGAATATTTTGAAATTTGCGCTAAAACAGCTCTTACTTTTTCTTATTGGGCCCTTTTATACTAGTATGCGGCACTTTTTTTTAAGGATTACCCATCCATCCGTAAAACAGCTGTGTTGAATATAAAAAAAAGAAGAAAAGGATTTTTTTTATAAAATGTTATCTTTATATTTACGCTTTTCAAATGTAATGGGAGATAACTTATTTTAAAAATAAATATTTTCCTCTGATACAGTTATGACTGATGACAAAATGAGTTACATCCCATTATAAATACTATTAAAAAAGTAATACGATCTTTAAGAAATATCTGACAAAGTGCACTGTATATTCGTATGTATACATATGATTATAATAACTATTATCGAATGGAAGAAGAATGTCAAAATGCAAAATATATTTAGTCTATAATAGGGGAGATAACCAAAACTGCTTGTTTCTAAAAATATCTTCTATTTGTGTTTATGAACTTCGATAAATACATGTTGTTTAAACTATTTATTTCTTAGTTATTCCTTATAAAACAATAAAAACAAACGATGAAATTTAGCCATTATTTATAGAGCTCTTGTTATTTGTTGTGTTTTGTATTTTCTGTTATTGAGAAAGATAGAAAGATAACCAGAATGTCCATGGAAATCTTACAAAGACATATACATCGTTGACAATCTCTAAAGATTTGGGGATTTTCAAAATTTGAATAATTATTTACGTAAGTTGTTGATATTTTTGCAACGAAAGATTTTTTTTTCTTTTTGGACAATTATAATAAGCCCGATTGTAACTTTTGTCTTTTTTTTTCTTACTAACTCTCCATTTTATTTTGTACAACATGTATTCATCTGACAGTATTGAAGCCTTAATTTGTTGACCCTTGAGAAAAAGAAGTAATCATTGAAATAAAACAAGATACTTAAACACGTTATGAAAACTGGCATTACATTACAAATTTACCGAACGAAAGTTTATTAGTTTAAACTTGTTATTTACTCCAAATTAAATTTCGGTTAAATTGTCTTATATTAGTAGTTTGTTAAAAAATAAACGTATGTTTAAACGAAAACTTTAACGGTGATAAACTAGATTTAAACCTTTTAAATAACAAATTTAAACTGGTATTATTTTTCAAATAAATAACAAATTTAATAACCCATAAATCGAAATTAAACTTGAGAAAATAAGAAATTTAACAAAATTATGAAACTTTAATAAACTACTAAAATAATTCTTCATAAATCAGACCTTAAATTCAAAACTAGAAATTTAATATATGAATAAATTTTGTAAACGTATCATTTCATGCAGTGGAAGTTATCTAAGTATAAACAAACCATACCTTTGAAAAAATACAAAAGCGAATACACCTTAAACACGAGGCAACTTTCTACACACACCAACAATTGATAAAGACAAAATTTGCAGACCTTGAGTAATCATTCGTCACTTAAGCCCTGGTCAAAACGAACCCACAACACATCTATACAGTACCACGACATGAAATTTGGTCAAATCGCTGGTCATCTGTAATCAACGTACGACAGTCGCCCGATATTTTGAGCATCGTTGCGCTGTTGAATGTCGTGGGACGAAAATTGGACATGCACTTTTTTGCTCTACGATTTTTTGTCGTGTCACTGTCACTATCGTGTGACTGTCGTTCGATAAACACATTGTCGTGGGAACCAACATGAACCATTTTTATAAAAGAATTAAACGACTGTCGCAAGATACTCGTAATACTGTCGCACGATTGTCTCACTAATGCCAAATTTCATACGATGCTCGCACAACATTGATTGTCTGTCGTACGACATTGGTACGTTTGTAATGCATATTTTCGTTTAGTTTAGGAGAATATAATTTGGCGGGAATAAATGTTTGCGAAAACATACCGTGTCATGAAAGGATGATAGCCATTTAACCAGCTGAACGATTACACTTGGCCCTGCTGAAAAGGCGCCTTTATGGATTTCAAAATAATATCCTGTTAGCGTTGATTCGAGCCCGTGAACAGTATATATACCAGCGAAAGGCCAGCATTGGTAGGAAAGGTCATGCATATAATGGTTCCTGATGTTTGGGCTGTATAGTACACTAATGCAAGAGTTGGAGCGAGATCTGCCGTTGATTTCGTTGGATTCAAGCAATGGAGCCTGATATGTTTCAAAAGTTTTAGCTGTGAATGGTCCCTCGCATCACCAAGGTTCGACTGCGAGGCTGCAGCACCCATCTTGAACCTGAACTGAAGCTGGCCCTGACCCGGCGCTGTATGCCCACAGGGAACAGTAACCGCAGCCTAAAGTAGTCCTCCCATGGCCCAACAAAACACCATCGCTGGGTTCGTTCCGAATGTTGCCTAGGCCATCATTGATGAATATATTGGCGAGAGGACACAGAACTCAAGCACATCAGTTGTGGATGGCGCCATGTGGTAGACAGATTTCGAGCACGGTGGAATTATCACTATCACTGTGGGCCATCGATGGCAAATGTGTGGCTGCCAAGGCACCAACGAGTATTGGAACCCAGGACTTCAACTACAAGGGTTACTTTTCTATAATCTTGCTTGGAATTGTCATCGGCAACTAAATGTTTCTGTGGGCAGACTTTTGCGCAGATGGATACCTATCGAATGCCGGAATTTTCAACAACGGGCTACTAAGAGGTCGCCATGAAGAAATGACTGGGCTTCCCGATCCTGAACCTTTTCCTGGTGATGACCACATTATCCCATACTATCAGGTTGGGGACGACGCGTTTCCGTTACGGCCCTCGAAAATGAAGCCGTACTGGAGAAGGGTGCTCGACCATGACGAGCGTTTTTTTAACTACAAAACCTCAAGGTCCCGCCGAGTCGTGGAAAACGTATTGGAATCCTGGCTCACCGTTGGCGTACTATATTCACCTCCATGCAATTGTTACCAAGACCTGCACAGAAGGTCACATGTGGATGCATAGTGTAATATAGCCTTGTGCGTGATTGCTATCTCGGCCTCCATAAAATGGTACTCTCATTAACACAGTCAAATATGTTCACAGATAAAATATATATGTACAACTACCACTCAAACCTGCGAACATCCTGTCTTTCTTTACCTTGTGTTCAAATTCTTTAGTTGTTTTGTTGTACAGCATCTCATTGTTCTCCACCCAACCCACGATCTTTAACACCTGTTCCTCCAAAATATATTCTAGTAGGCCAACATTCACGTCAATAACAGTACCAGCTTCGTTGTCAGGGGTCTTGTTCTTGGATTTCACATTGGCAACCAAAGGTTTGTTCGCTCTGTCTGGGACATAACCAATGTCATTGTCCGTAGACTCCCCCCCGTCCCCGTCACAGTGACGACATTGTCAGCAGGGTTGTCTCACGTAGTTTCCGAATCGTCATATGTTTGAGATTGTGGTAGGGGGTATTCTGTCTGTTCAACATCACCCACGTTGACTGCTACCCTCTTTCTTTTGTTAATTTACGTTTCGAGGGCATCCTAGTGACCCGGCCACGACTGTTGCACGACAGTCGAACGGTAGTGACACGACAGTAAAACGCGCATCCCATGACATGAAATCTGAAAAATAGCCCAAAACAACTCACGATTGTCGTACGACTGTCGCACGCCCGACTTGCGATAAACCAATGACAATTACAATAGTTTTTTTTTCTGTCATGAACCCATCGTGGAACCATCGTGGACATGTCGTAGTTGATATGATCACGCGAAATATTTGTTTGATATTTTGCACGACGGTGTCACGACAACTTTTTTAAATATCTTCCACGACAAACAATCGTACGATCTGTTGTGAACAGGGCTTTATGGCTTAAAACGCAAGTTTTTTTTTATATATAAGTTAATTGCAGTTTTAATGGTCTACACGGTTTTTCCTGTAAACTTTAAAGATAAGACATATCTGAACTATAATAGCCTTATCTGCAGGCCAGCCATACTATTTTGTTTAGCTTACGACATTAGGACAAGACACATTCTAACATAACTTGATAGTGATAGTTTGACATTATATATTATTAAGAAATTGTGTCAATTATATCAAATGACTAATTACTTGTAAAAGTTATATCACTGAATATTTGTACTCATAGCGTCTAAAATATCTTATGCTATACTTAATAAAATGTATCTTTTGGAGTTAATGTGTTATTTTGTTAAAAACATGTATAAAAGATCATGTGAAACATACCGAGTGCATGTACTGTAAACACCTTATGGACGTGGCAGTTGAATTTTCGTTCGAGTTTTTATTGTTTAAGTGAGAATATGATGTAGATATAATGGTCCACTTAATGTTATACTTTAAAAAGTTACTGATTTGCAGTAAAAACGCCAATATTTTATTGAAAAGAAGATGTTGAACACGAGATATTTTTTTACATAATGGGCTTGCCTCTCATTGACGCATACCCTTCACTTCTTTTCACTGAAACACAAAATAAAAACTCGAGTTGTTTTCATAAACAAATAAGACATGGTATAGCAATGCCAGTATTAATTTAATATATAGCTGTTTCACAAACAATATTTTTCTGATTATTTAGAAGCTGGATTTCTCTTAATTCATGTTTTTATAGTATTTGATTAAAACTTTCAGTTGATTTTGAAAAAAATCACTCATTTTGGGTTACATTTTTTGTGTACCTCTGATAATGCAATGAAAAACTCAAACATATAATTTTAATCATCTGCGTATAAATCGTCAAGCGTTGATGATTTTGATCCCGCTCATTAACAAATTATGATAGCAAACACTGTTCTCGCAATTCAAACCGATATCAACTTGGGAATGTCCTACTAAAGTAATGAATATTAGGGAAACAAAAATATCATTTAAAGAATCAATGTTGTTACTGGCACTGGCTGCATAAATGAAAACTAACTATCCACTGGTCACGGTATCGACCCAAAATCGAATTATCGTTTACAATTTTCCCAATTTAAAGGATTCAGTGAGTCTTCAAATTCAGATTAAAAACTGTAATTGACATACCGAACAGCAAGGAAATGTTCTGTAATATAATGACAAATCAATGTGTTTTGGTCTCAGGTATACGTAAACACTGCTTGTTCGGCAATCAGTGTTAAGAGTCCTACTAGCAATATGATTACAAAAAAAAACCAGTATCAAATGTTTGGCCAATTCACGAATCGCGGATAGTACATGGGGTTTCCTTCATATCTGCAATAGAAGATAGATTATATAACACAGTGTAAGGATAAAGATCGTTCCTAAATCCTAGATGTCTTGTGCATTATAAATCTCAACTAGAAAGCTCAAGACCACAATTAATGACTCCGTTTTTCGTTGTAAACGATTATTGTTCCTTTTAATTCTTATGATATAAATGTATTATTTTCATCTTTCTCTTTTGTTTCTGATCACAAACCACAATTAAATCCTCTATTTTTTTTAAACATGCACCAACTGTGTTGTCTAATTTTTTGTGTGTATACAGTTCTAGTCCAAAAACATCTTCACAATTAAAAAAAGATTGAATTGATCACTCTTATACATTTAGCCAATACACATTCATACCCCTATGAATAAGTCAAGAGATGTTTTGAAAACTGTAAATGTGATCTTTTTGAACCTGGCCTACTCAATATTCAAGTTTTCTGAATTTTAAATATATGTTTGGACTAGAACTGTGCACATACAAATAATTTGACAAACACATTTTGTGTATCTTTTTAAAAAGAAATAATAGAGGAATTTAATGGTGGTATGTGACCAAAAACATAAGAAAAATATATGAAAAATAATGTCACAACTCCCATGTCTCAGAGAAAATAAAACAAAGTGTTAAACAAATACACGTAGTAAGTGATAAGACAGCATATGGTAAAAAAGGAGCAATATCAAATATCCGTGAACATATTAAGCGTCATTTAGTTATACAAGTGCCAATTGTCATTCAGTGAAATAACACACAATTGCATCAGCGTTTTTATATTTGTATTTTGAAACCGAAAAAAAAATTGTTCGATTCGTTAACAGTTTTAGCAATGAACGGTAAATAAAGTCATTTCTGCAATTTGCCTGTGTATATATGTGGTAATACGTCAGAAAAACTCATAAGATATAATATTGCAATTGCCTTTATTTAATAGAGCTATTTAAGGTAGATCATAAGTATATACTTTTGAGACAGAATTTTTTTTATAATTTGCCAAAATGAAAATTTTACTTTGCTTTTATCAAAAATATAATAAATGTATGGGTCACCGTGCTATTTTTCAAGCTATGAGTCGTTGAAAATTGCCTAAATTTGGTTAGATTGTTCATGAAACAACACATTTGAGAGCAAAAAAAAAATCTATGAGATAGAATTTTGAATAAATTGTGAGAAGATATGTTTTATTACATGTTTTAAGAAAAGAAAAAGAAAAAAGGGGGTCACCGATATTGTTTTCCTGCTACAAGTAAAAATAATAATTTTTCCTATTAGTCCAGTATATTTTTTTTACAAAAGAGTTATCTTCCCTTAAATGGCTCATTTGAAAAAAGGATTCTAAATACAAACATGACAAAAGAAAATGATATTTGTTTAAATATTTTGAATAATACAATAAATCACCAAGTTTTCCTTATCTAAATTAACAGTCTAACCATTAAATTGCAAATCTGTCTCAAAATTTGCAGATTTGGGCAATTAACTAGACCGATTTTGTACTATGATTGTACAATCCAAAATGGCGGTATACCATGTATCTACCCTAAAATAAAACTACTCAGGTTAGAAATCCAGCTCATCTGTGTATTATACATGCTATTTAAAGATGCATGTCACTTAAATACTCGGTTTCAATTTTAGCTTGCAGTCGAGAAGTTTGGTAGGAATTAATGATGGAAAATAATATGGCTCTTTCTTAGATTTGATGGAAGATTTAGACTACTTGTCTGATATTCAATACAAGATGAATTTGAACTGCTTGAAGATGGTCCGTTTAGTGACATTAATGACATTAAACACTTGCCAATAAGGGCAAAATAAGTGCCAATAAGAATGTTGAGTAAAAACTCTTGCAAATTCAGACAAAAAATTGTCTTTTACGAGTTTTTGATTTTTTTGGTGAAGGTAAAGCTACAAAAAACATTGAGAAATATGACAATCAGGGCATTACAAAGAACGTAAGATTATAGGTCACAAAGACCTGAAACAGTCAAATAAGTAAGAAGCTCATTTTTTTTACATAAAACGTTAAAACAACTTAATGCCATGAAAGAACGTTCTTTGATTAATTCGGATATTAGATGCTACTGTTCCCTTAGCGAAGCAGACAGAAGCAGAAAAATCCAAGAGACGTGATCATGGTTTAAATTCAGTAGATGTCATTGACATTGTACAGAGAGGATAAGTCCTGATTATAAATACTTATCTGATTGTCGTAGGTCTATTTTTGGTAGGATATTACCAGAATGTATATATTTATTATCGTATAAATATGACTATTTGGGCGCTAGTTCAAGAATAGCTTACTAAAGAAAACAAGGACAACAGGGAATTTTTAAGTTTTCATCAAACTAAACGTCCATTCCAAACATAAATCTTGTAGATTTGGTAATGGTAAATTTAATGGTGATAATGGAAATGATGGCTTTGGTAATAACCAGTATGTTCGGCTAGAGTCGCCAAACAACTAGAACCAGCAGTTTTGGGAGCCGGGGCAGAGGCAGAGGCAGGGGAAGAGGAAGAGGCAGAGGCAGAGGCAAAGGCAGAGGCAGAGGTCAATGAACATCTACACCAGGTTTCCAAGAGGTTAGGCACACAGCAGGTAAACGATCAAGAAGTAAGTTTTTTCCCCGTTACAACATAACGTTTTGCTCAATTAACTGTAGAGGGAGAACAAAATTGTGTGTACAGGATTGGAGTTGTTTGACATAAGATCCTTGGGTCTCAGATACAGGACAGGTTCTAGAATCAGAATTCTGTCAAATACCCCAATTACAAACTCAGTGTCCCAAACGCTTCTTCGACAAGGATAACACGGCATTGGTCAATTTAGTAATTGTATCATTGTTAGACAAAAAAGCAATATATCAGATATCCCAAAGTAAGGAGTATGATTTGGTGTATGATCATTTCGAAAAGGAATGGATTCATTCCGTAAAAGTTTTCATCAAAAAATCAGACTAGAAGATCAAATCAATAATGACGGATGCATATTTGACCGTTCTGAGTGTTAAAACAACATCATACATATATCCAGTTCAAATTGCAGGAAAGACCAATAATTTTCTGGTACATTTTGGAATTTCAGTCGCCCAATTGTATTCACAAAATTAATGAAGTCCAAAGAAGTTTTTAAGACGACTGTGTATTCGTTTAGTGGTTTACTTTGACAATATCTTAATAATAAAGGAATCAAAATAGAAATGTCAGTTAGACGCATCACTAACAGTAAAGTGTCTCCAAAGTAAAGGAATTGTAATACACAGAAAGAAATCAGTTTTTGGTCCATCTTATTAATTTCCTTTTCTAGGATTTCAAGTGAACTCGGTAGATATGAGTCCCTCACAATCCCAAAAACACAAACATTTAAAAATTGTGCAAGAAAGAAGAAACCTGTGAAAACACTTTCAGAACTATTAGGAAATGCATTTAAATAGAATGTCATCTTTAATTTTTATCTCATTTGCTGTAATCATCCAAACATAAGCAAGAAGTGTGGAATAGGAAGCATTAATGAACAAAGGGGGTTATTGGTTACACTCAGATTATTTTTCTCCATGTAAACGACCTCGAGTTTTAACAGTGGCAATGTGTGATTCATGCAGTCAAATTTTTTTAAAAGACAGACACGAATTTCAGATGTTGATTCAGACAGACAACATAACAATAATGAGTTATATCACTGTGGACTGTGTCCAAAGTTTGCAACGAACTAGCCCTAGAGCTTTTAGAAAATTGTCTCCAGAAAAACATAGTGCAAAATGTAGATTTCATGGCAGTTCTAGAAAATCTGATTGCAGATCGGGAGACCAGACATCATTTAGACTCCAGCAAATGGAAACTTCATTCAAAGGTTTTCAATTCTTTTATAAAACTGACAGACAATAGTCTGCAACATATTTTTGCAGATCTTTCCCCTACACAACTTCAAACATACATAATCTGGTTTCTAGATCCAGAAGCGTTTGCGTATGATCTCTTGCATCCTTAGGCAAGAATCAAGGCTTATGCCTGTCCCTTTCTGCTTGATAGGTCAATGTCTGAGAGAAATCAAAGCAGTGAGAACAACTGTAGTTCTGATTACTTCTTCGTAGATGTAACAATATTGCAGGGAATGTCAATTCAACACTAAATTCTGATGCCAACATTTCCACGTCTACTACTGTCACATCAAGGGAAACCTCACTTAATGATTCAAAACAAATCACTTTAACTGGTCTGGTGGCTTGCTTCAGAAGATTGTGTCAAACAATGTCAATATCAAAGGAGGTTAAACAAACTTTTGCTCAGCTCTTGGAGGAGAGATTTCAGATACATCAAACGAATACAAAACAACTGTCATATTCCTGTCTAATTATCATGATTATGTTGTAAAAGGTTGATTTAACCTCGAAGTATAGCTAACTAAATCTCTTGATTGTATGAATGTCGCATGATATTACATTTAATTGAAAAAATGTGTAAATAAAACAGATAGAATTAATAGATAAACATATCAAAAATAGGAGTACAACATGCATAACAGTATTATAAACTTCATCACTATAAAAACAGACAAAGATGTCAAGAAAGAACAAAAAATATCTTAAGCCAAACTCATGTTTCGTTAACAAAGGTTTTGTTAGAATAGTAACAGACTGAAATTTTAGTTTTGTATTACTATTAGGATAGCGCAAAAAAATACAATATCATCGAATAAGCATGTTTCTAGGATTATGATTGGCTAAAGCACGTCATTACAAAACCCATAGCCCCGGTGGTGTTGCTATCCTTTATACCCAAACCTCGCTACCGATTAATTTGGTTATCTTCATGCGTGTTTTCCTGAGGTCCATAGTAGTTCCTTGTAATAAATCGATTTTTTTTTATTTATGATGTGTGTAATAAAATATATAATCTTTATATATTGGTTATGTATGTAAACGCTGGCAAAACAATAAAAGTAAATATCCACAAAGAATATTTATTACCCAATCAAGGTTCCCTTCAAAATAAACGAATCCATAGTCATCGTCCTCATTCCAATGTGTTAGACATCATTTGTCGTTTGTGTTGATGTAAAGATATACCAAAATGTGAAACCAATAAATTAATATACACGATTCATTTTTATTGAAAATGAATTACTCCTCTTCATTATAACTTCTTAGATATTTGATGTTTTAGTAAGGCTATTACGTGTGATTACGTGTTCTGTCTATATCTTACTGTGATTATGACATTATCACATTTCCTATTCATCATTACTATAATCTATACTATTAAACGAGAAGAACTCATTTTGTGTGTCGCTTCTCTTCTTTCCACAATAAGGTAATCATCATGCCTCTTTGTCCGTCAGGTACAGTGCATAGTCGCATTTGTCATTCATTTTTATGATCATTCAGATTGAGTTATTTTTGGAGAAAAACAAGAAAAAAAACGCATCTGGATATTGACTCCGTCATTGGGCGAAATTTTAAGTCATATTATACTTCCGGTTTGCGTTTTTCTGTATTCTTTGAACATACATATAGTACGAATAAAATGTATTTTCTATCTGCTGTCTTTTTCAAGTTTACTATCCACGGCGGTCACAGAGTGAACAAAAAAGAGCGAGAGAGAGTCTGTATAATATATAAATGACCGCCGTGGATCGATTAGTAACCTGAGAATTGAAAGTAAAAACTAAATGCACTTTATTTATAGTAATGAATGTTCAGCGCTAAAAGTATGCATGTGTTATTAATGTTAATATGGTTGATAGAAATTTAAAAAAAATGGGATTTTTTTTAAAATAAAGGAGAAGCAGGGCTAGGAAAACAATTGTCCTGTCCCAAAGCACCTGACTTTTGATACCTTTTCTGAAATTATCCATCAATTAAATCTTTTACAAAAATTCAGCTATAAAAGGCAAACAACAACCACTGAATCACAGGCTCCTGACTTGAATGTTCTTAATATACTAAATGTATTTTCATACTGAAATTAATAGAAAGCAAACAAATGGGAATTTGGGAAATAAAGGAGGGATAAAAAAAACATTTTCATGTCCCCAAGTAGCTATGACTTTTGATACTTTTCCTGAAATTCTCCAGTCATCAAATCTTTTGCAAAATTTTTCCTACAACACTTTACATACTTTCAACCACGCTCTGATTGCCAGCGATTTCGCGGGTGTGTTCTACATTGTTCTAGTAGATAATAAAATATCAATGGTATCAATTTTGATATTAGTTAAACGTTCTTCGTTAAGTACAAAACTTGATCATATCATCACATTGTTTGGAAAAAAAATAATTTGTTACATTTTTTTTTACTGATCATGAGTTCATGCACATGCTAATTTGACATAGAAAAGTTAATGCTCAGGATGTTAATACTAAAAGGTATTAATCGGGAATTCTAATATACATGTTATATGTAATAAACAAAATAAGACACAATATTGTATTGCCTTGAGGGATAAATTTTAAACTGTCATGGGTATTGAAGGTGTAATACCACCAAATCATGGTACGTCACATCCGGTTGTATACGAAAGTAGGTCTACAAAAATATTCCTTGAATTTGACAGTTGTAGAAAATGAACCCTGCATTTCAATGCGCTTACATTTTTTTTGAGTCATAAACATGTATGTCGGGTGTCTGAAAGCATCATTCTTTTTTTATTTGATGGTCTTATAAAATACTTTGGAAAGTTAAGGTTACATAGTTACCAAAGCAGGTAACCAGTCAATAACAGTGTAAAAATTGGGTTGTTTACTTACGGTGATGGTTACTTTCTTATATGCATTGAAATGTAGTGTGACATTTTCACTGTAGCACTTGACAGGATTAAACTTTATTCATGCAAAGTATTTCTTTGGTTGAAATAAAGGTAAATACTGTACATTTTTTTTTAAACTGCCATTTTAACAAAAACTAATAGGGGAAAATCAATGGTGGTATTACAACGGAAGGTGAACTTTTAATTCGAAATGTGTATATGTTCAAAATAAATTCAAAATTTTAGAAAAAATGAAAAATGGAATTTATTTTAGTTATCGGAGTATTGACTTATCAACATAAACATGAATAAATAACTAAAATAAAGACAGGGAACGGCTTTCTTGGGTAAATAAACTGCAAATAATTATTTGATACAACCTGTAACAAGGAAAAAAGTATACTGGGTAACAAAAAAGTTGTCAATTAAACTGAAGGTTTGCTACTAAATAACACAAGGAAATGTTACCTATCTTAGTTGCTTTAAACTTTAAACAAGTGAGAAAAGGAACGTCTATAGAATAGTTTAATTGCATTTAATTATGTTTCTATATCCTTTAAACATATCTTTGTAGTAATTTTCTATCAACACGACCTTTTGATTTTCAGACAGAAATAACTATATCTGACAGGTTTAAAGGATCAAAACAAGTATTGTGTTAGCCTCAATTAAAAAGCACTGATGGATCCAGAATTATTTTATAAATATGGGGCCCACTGAATGCTTAAGAGGGGCCCTCTCTGGTCATGCTTCAGTAATTACTTATATATTCAACCAAAATGTTCCTATTTCCTCGACATCGACCTCTGGACAGTATTCCTTCAATAAAAGTATACACGTGCCATAATAAAACACATTATAAGAAAAGAAATACAATATCTTTAAGAATTTATACCCCAAAAAAGGTTTTATTCTTGTTGTTGTATGGGGCTTTCCTTCTCAATGTTTATATTTTTTTTTGATAATTATTCATTCAAAATAGCAATTTTTAATAATGCATATTCATATAGTTTCAGTCAATATTTATAGTGTATCGTATCTGAAATCATACCATGGTGCACTAACATATAAGAAATAAACCAAGATATTAACCAGCTTGAATTTATGTTCGAATGTTCCGTTAGCAAAAAAAGGTTTACATTGTGTCATAAAACATTTATCATAATAATGTCCAACTTGATCGAAGTATTACAAAATCAATGTAGTAAATGCTCATCGATATGATGACGTTGCTACTAGCAGTTAATGATGGGTGGTAGAGGGGGTTCCCGATTTCTTTTTCGATTAAAAAAACAGAAATAGGAATGATACCAGCACTTATCTATTTATCTCTATCATGCTTATTTTAAGTTCTGAGAACCAACTAAATAGGATTGAGAAGGACTTTCAAGACGAAAAAAAATGTATTTTATTTAATCTTATGCCTTCAACATAAAAATTAATTTATTAATCAGTTCAACACTTCAAACTTTTTTGGTAGGGGTGAGCAGCTAAGACATCTAGTAACCCACCCTTTTCATATATTTTGTTAATCAAAAATATATACCTTGCAATATATTGATTAACAAAAAACAGACCTATATTATAGATACATTTCAAGATTTTTCCCCGCTCATCATCATGTTCTTGTTAAGGAGCAAAATTGTCGCAATAATATTACCTTCTTTTCCAATAAATTCGTCACATCTTAACCACTTTTTCTTATTGCCCATTTTACATCTTTCATTATGAAGATATTTCAATTCAAAATACATTACAATTAACAGACGTTAGGTCAGATCATAGATGGTATAACATCTTTGGTCAGATAAAGGTAATATCACCCAAGAGTGTAACACCTTCACTGATTTTAACATGTTTAAATATTAATTAAAACTGATAAAAGTTTCATTGCCGTTCCCTCGTTAAGGACGCTGTCACAATGGCATTTCTTTAAATAGTTGTTATCAAGTTTTATGTATACAAACCCTTGAATGTTAATTAGGTGCAAATGTCAAAATAGTTTGATTTATTGCATCGATCACTGTCATCAGTGGAAATACCACATCAGAATTAATAGAGTTGAATTGGTTTGACAAATAACTGAATTATTTACGACTGTGGTTTATTCGCATCAAGAATAAATACGGACAACTGCTTAGTTTCAGATACTTATGATATAATCAAGCAAGTGATAATATCAACCTATTGATATATTTAATCTGAATTTCTCAACCTTTTCACATATCATAGAGCATGAAAAAGTGACCTATACCAGCGGCTCATCCCTACCATTAATTATATAGCAACTGGCCGCCCCGACAATCAAATTTGCTTTCCCCCTTTTTCTGTTGTGTTTGTTATTTCAGGCTTAGCACTTACTTTGTTATTTTTCTCTTAGTACACTTAGTTTGTAATTTTGATTCTCATTAAGTTTCATATAAGTTTGTTATTTGTCCCTAATTTGAACATATTCTGTACTTATTTCCGCCGAACTGCTGGTAACTTTAGTTTCAATTTCCCTCTTATTTTTATTCATTTTGGTTTGGTATTTCCACCTTATCAGTTTTTAATTTAGTTTATTTTCCCCCTCTTTATTGTAAACTTTTACATACCATTTGCCCCGTATCTATATCATGTTTTTTTGTTTCTAATGTTTCCTTATAACTATTTCGTGATTGCTTTCAGAACTTAGAAGAATGTCATCTCATTATAAAATTTGATAAGAACCGAACATTGAGATGTTCAAAACACAACAACCGTAATTCAAAAATGTATTTTAGTTTGCAAATATTCTGAAAATAAAAAAAAGTATTTCAATTATTATGTAAGATAGCAACTAGTATAAGTAATTAACAAGACTTCACAACAACACAAGTTATCGAAAATAAAATGAACCATTTTGTTTACCAAACTATTAAACAACAACGAATGATAGGGCTCTGGAACCCTATTGAGGTATTTAAATACAAAAAGAGAAATACAAAAAGTACAAACACCAATGCCCCACATTGAAGATATATCTACATTTAGCTCCCTTCAAATTAAGCACTAAGTGTCACAATGTTTATTTGTTTACCTGTCCTCTGTAATGAGCTTGTTGCGTGGAATGGGTATAAGTCTACGCAAACAAAATATATTAATATGGAGAACGTTCATGCCAATACACTAACTAAATAATGTTATTAAAGATACTTCTTTGTTATTCTCTGTATACCCAAGGTTTCAATCATATTATTTGAGATGTTTCTACATTTCAGAATGTCAACAACGACTGCAAATATTCAAATGTCAACACCATTTATACAACAAGTAGTTGGGTGTCAACAAGCTCCACCAGTCGGACGCCAGCAACAAGCATTTCCAGTGAGGACTTTTGAGGTGTTTGGTGGTGTACAGATTGGTCTTGGTGTTCTTCTGGAAATTCTCAGTATAATTGGAGTAATTCTGGATATAATTGCATGGAACAAATACGACGACTGTCGCAACAATTATAATTATTACGATGGCTATAATGATCATTATTTGATGTGCTGACGATATTATGATGATGATCACGTACTTTTTGCATTTGACATAACTTGTCTAATATGCTCTGGATGGGTAAGTGTGTATTTTCAGTTGTCTTATAAACTTATAAACCTACTAAAGAAAATTGTCCCGGAATTTCACTTGTAGGAAACTGCGAATAAAAACATTTACAAACAGAAATTATGCAGAAATGATAGAGACTGGTGTATTTTTGAACTGTTAATAAAAATATTATAGTCACAGAAAGGAAAGAACAAATTCATTACACGAATCTCTTCCTTAAGAGAGCACATTAACAATTAAATAGGTAGTGCAAAGTGAAGGTATAAGGATTTAAGGTTTACAATAAAAATGCAAATGTCGTTATAGCGTATATGTAGTTACGTAATGGAGGAAAGCAAATGCTAAATTTATATTAACTAATACTAATGTTAGTTTTTGTAATTGCAGTATATTGTAACTGTTTTTTTGCCTATGCGTATGTCAACGAAGAGGGAGGCGAGCTGGAAATGTCTGGTAGGTTTTAAGTAAAGAGCAACGATTCATTAACTTAACAAGTAATTTAAATTTACAGATGACAAGTAAAACAAGGAATCAAAATCAGCAATTTAATTATAATTAAAGAGAACGTCCATGAAACTTCTGATATTGTTATTTTGTTTTATATCTTTTCAGTATAAGAGAAAATAAAAAAAAGAGGGAAACTAACACTTACATCAATTGTACTGAGATATTAAACATTCAATTGAATGTACTTTGTTTAAAATAAAGCTTTATTCTTTCAATGTTTTATTTTTTAGAAAACTTGATTTATGGTGTGTAGCATAGTTGGAGCGTCAGTTTTTGTTCCTACAATGTTCAGTCTTGGTGTAGTCGGATCAGTTATAGTAAGTAATGTTGTTGCATATCAACTAAACAAGTTAAAAAGATAAACAGATTGCCCACTATCTATACGTAATACTTTGCTGCACTGTCGGGCAAAGTTTTCTTTATACGGGTTTTGCTTTAGTCTCGCTTCCAAACGTTCTGTATATTTGGTCACTGAATAGTCATGCGCTCGCAGCATGCTCAGACACCGTCACAATAAAATTTGTAATTAGTAGTTGTGTATGATTGTCAGATATTGTTCCAGATATATGCCTACTGTTTGAAATGGGTAAAACGGGAAAAAGCTGACAAAAAATCTTTGAACTCTTTTCTTTATTCAGAACATTTTACTCTTAACAAAAACTATAAAAACCCTATTTCGCGTATCAAAAATAAACTAACTGAACTAGCCAAGGAATTCGTGTTTGTCCCGGCTGATAAAGCTGCTAATAATATCATTATTGTTTGATGTAAATTTTATATAGAGGTTCTGCAAAAGGAAATCACAAATTCACCAACATTCCAACTGACTTCATTTTCAGAAAACGACATCTGTAACAAACATAAACTTTTAGTTACTTCTTTACAAGCAGAACCAAACACAATGAAAGTCCCAACTATATACTGGCCTCCGAAGCTGCACAAAAAAACCTTACAAATATAGATTTATTTCATCTTCTAGCCATTGTTCAACTACTAAATTGTCTGTTTTACTTACTAGTACACTTGGTACAATAAAAAAACCTGATAATAAATTGTTCAAATAAGGCCTTTGAAAATAGTGGAATTAATTACTTTTGGAGTGTCAAAAACTCGTTGGAAGTACTTGATAAATTGCATGCATATATTGGTGATTTTGAATCTGTTCAAAGTTTTAATTTTTCTACCCTATATACCACTTTGCCTCATATTCTTATTAAGAAAAAATTCACATCCCTAATTTACTGGGCATTTAAAAAGTCGGAATGCGAGTACATATGTTCAAACTCTTTTAGATCATTTTTTAGTAGCAATAAACAAAAGAACTATGTCAATTGGACATGCTTCGATACTAATTATGCGCTTGAATTTTTACTTGATAACATTTTTGTTCGCTTTGGAGATTCCGTATATCGTCAAGTTATTGGAATTCCAATGGGGACTAACTGTGCACAACTTATTGCGGACCTGTTTTTTTTAGTGATTATGAGTTGCAATTTATGACTTAAATTAGCAAAGACCCATTAAAACAACATTTGATACAAAAATTTAACAATACTTTTAGATATTTGGATGATATATTGGCTCTCAATAATGACGACTTCAGTATGTATACTAAAGAAATTTATCCTGTAGAACTTACTTTAAATAAAGCTAATGATAACAATGACCGCTGCCCTTTCCTCGATCTTGATATCTATATCATAAACGGGAAGCTTAATACAAACAATTATGATAAAAGAGATGATTTTTCATTTCCTATTGTTAATTATCCATTTTTAGATGGTGACGTTCCCTTGTCACCATCTTATGGTGTTTATATATCTCAACTTGTACGATTCGCTCGTGTATGTAACACCGTATTAGATTTTAGCGAGAGAAATTTATGTATTACTGAAAAATTATTACACCAGGGTTTTCGATATCACAAACTGGTCAAAACATTTACTAAATTTTATCACCGGTATAAGGAAATAATTCGTAAAATAACTCAACATGCAGACATCTTATACGTTCAGGTATTTCACATCCAAAATGTTATGGAAATATTCTTTATAAAGCACAAACATGTCAGTATTCTCCTCAGAAACTAACAAAACCTTTAAATAGACTCATTAAAAGGGGATATAGTTACGATACTGTTGTCAGGTCATTAAAGATTGCATATTTTGGCTTTAACATTGATTTACTGATAGGGTCTTTGCATCGGAACTAAACACATTTATTTCTAAAAAAAACAGTTGTTGGCCTGACACGGGTTATGTTCTTCTCATATATTTTATGATAGTATGATACTAAACCCCTAACGGGAGGGATTGTACCTGATATTCATATGATGAAGACATAATCTTTCAATCAGTTTAATTGAGGTCTGGAGCTGGCATGTCAGTTAACTGATAGTAGTCTGTTGCTATTTATGTATTATTGTCATTTTATCTATTTTCTCTTGTTACATCTTTTGACATCGGACTCTAACCTCTCTTGAACTGATTTTTTTATGTGCGTATTGTTATTCTTTTACTTTTCTACATTGGCTAGAGGTATAGGGGGAGGTTTGAGATCTCATAAACATGTTTAACCCCGCCGCAATTTTGCGCCTGTCCCAAGTCAGGAGCCTCTGGCCTTTGTTAGTCTTGTATGATTTTAAATTTTAGTTTCTTGTGTATAATTCGGAGTTTAGATAGACGTCCATTATCACTGTACTATTATGCATATTTCAGGGGCCAGCTGAAGGACACCTACGGGTGCGGGAATTCTCGCTACATTGAATCCCATTGGTTGCCTTCGGCTGTTGTTTGCTCTATGGTCGGGTGGTTGTCGCTTTGACATATTCACCATTTCCTTTCTCAATTTTATTGTACAAAGGTTTCGTTCACGAAAGTCGCGTCTAGCGCACATTATTTCAATCCTAACATCTACAAGGAGTTTATTAACACAAGCACATACGTCATCATTTCTATGTTGAAATGGGTGATCTATGCTATCATTAAACTGTTCATAATAATAAATTAAGTGTTTAGACGAAATACAAAAGATCTCATACCAAGGAAAATTGATGCATTTGGCAAAAATTTTCGGAATTTTGTGTCCTCAATGCTCTTAAACTTTCGTACTTTATTCAGGCTTTTCACCATTTTTCATTCCAGCGTCACCAATGTGTCCTTTGTAGACAAAACATTTGTCTGACGTATACCATTTTAATCTAGATATATTTGGGAGTCCATTTACATTTTTAAAATTATCATTTTATAAAAATGACAGCTCTCTATTTTTAATTCGATCTTGAAAAATGATGGGTACTAAAGAATTCACAAAATAGAACTAATCAAATCTATGTCTGCTCTATGGTCGGGTTGTTTTGTCTTCGACACTTTCCCTATTTTCCATTTCCTTTCTCAATGTTTATGACAATTCTTTGTGGTACATGCCATAGATTTTAAGGTAGTATTTCTAAAATGAATTTTGGTTCGCTCGAGACATTCCATGCAGTGATGATTTGTTTAAATACGGTGTTGACATGAATATCAATAATGTGGTAATTTTTATGAATTTTCTGTTTACAAAACTTAGAATTTTTCGAAAAACTAAGGATTTTATTACCCCATGTATAGATTACCTTAGCCGTATTTGGCACAACTGTTTGGAATTTTGGATCGTCAATGCTCTTCAACTTTGTAATTGTTTGGCCTTATAAATATTTTGATATGAGCGTCACTGATGAGTCTTATGTAGTCGAAACGCGCGTCTGACGTACGAAATTATAATCCTGGTAACTTTGATAACCAATTAAAGAACACTGAGAGATGTACAAAACATTGCAGATCTAGATTTAGGCTGAATTTAAGCTAATAATGTTATAATTCTATAGAAAAATATAGTACTTAAAACTACTATTTTGTCATTCTCTAGTTTGTTAGTTTGTTTGATGTTGGCAACTTACACTGTTTATTTTAGAGAGGAAATAACCATTCAAAAGCTGTGCTTCTGTCAGCTTTCATGGCTGTGTTGACCTTTGCAGAAGTAGTTGTGGCAATCATTGCCGCTTCATTCTGTTGTTGCTGCTCCGCATTGAGGACTTCAAACCAGCAGGTAAGCAAATGTGGCATACGCACATGATACGACTCCCTCCCCCCTGAACACAACTTTGTCAAACAAGGAGGGTCAGAAGATTTGAAACTCACGTCGAAGACTTGCAACTTAAACAAAGGTAAACATTGGTGGACTTCAGCTGTTTTCAGCTCTATGGTCGAGTTGTTGTCTCTTTGACACATACCCATTTCCCATGCTCAATTTTATTTTATTTTAGGTATAATAACAATGCATAAGTGTGAATCGTCTTCCAAAAGTGTCAATGCATTTACTGGATAATAACCAAAGGTCAATTGACTACCATTTGGTACTATTATACACGACGATTGATTAAAAAACAGCAGGGTTTTATTGATTCTATGATACACAGTATGCAAGTATATAACACCACATGCATACGTTAGTTGTAATTTCCACAAGGCCATTGTTGTAGTGTTGCAATCTGTCTCAGGACGTTAACTCTTAATATATATAAAAATCTGAACTCGAAAAAACTTTCTCCGAAAATGAAAAAAATAGAAAGGTTGCATGCCTGTACTATAACAGACATATTAACACCATATATGGCCATTATACACTGAAACATATGTTTGTAAAACTATGTAATTCCTACTCTTTACTACAATTCAATGAGATCCTCTTCTTTTCTTGGTTATTGTAATAACTTGTATGAACATTTCTTTTCAGTAATTTGGAAGAATTTATCACACTGAGTCTTCAGATAAAACATGTTGAACAGTGCCTTAATTATTATTCTTTCGTTTCTCTATAGGAAGTTGTTATAATGCAAAGTACACAACCTGGAATGTTTCTTAACCCACCACAGACTCAGATTCCTATCGCAAACAGCCACCAGGTCATGATAGCTACTGGACAACAAGCTAACGCAATCGTTCAATATCCTGCAGCGCAACACTATCATGTTATGCCTACTAATCAACCGTCAGCTTAACAGAGTCCGGCAGTTGGTGGTACACAACTAGAAGTGAACCATGGACAAGTGTTTGATACTAATCCACCTGCTTACAAAGAATAACAATCTCTTACATGCGATTGTGTTCGTTGTAAAAATCAAAAGACTTTTAATCTTAATTTATACATTACTAACACTTGTGATATAACAGAACATGATTATATAAGAATACGTGCTTAGAAATACGATTGTTTTTTTACCCTAATATTTTTTTTCTAATATGAAAACATAAGGTTTTACTTTTACAGACGATTAGAAACTGATAAAAAGTGTTCTTTTTTCGATAAAAATGTTAAAATATGGGAGACAATAATTGCCTTCCAGTTTGGAAATGAATCTCTGAAAAAGAAAAAAATATGAATATCATATTATACAATTTCTCTTTTTATATTTCTGTAATATTTCACTGAAAACATGATCAGAATTAGAAATGTTTAATCTCTTTCAACCTAATTATACTTGTATATGATTGTAAAAATACAAACAGGTCTATATTAATCACCTCCCACTGTCTACATACCTAATTTGAAGAGATACAACAACTGAAACCTTTTTTCAGTTAATTTGAAAATTATATTTGTGTATAATATAAGTATTTGAAAGTAACCCGGATTTGTTTTTGTCTCGATCGATTAATGTCTTTCGAACTGTGGTATACTAATATTGCCTTTATTTGATTAATATATCAATAAGCAATGTAATAGGTCCTAGTTATATATATTTTAAAAATCTAAAGAATAATAATCAATATCGCATCTGTAACATTTGGAGCAGGATCTGCTTACTCTTCCGAAGCACCTGAGATCACCTCTAGTTTTTGGTGGGGTTCTTGTTGCTTATTCTTTAGTTTTCTATGTTGTGTCATGTGTTCTATTGTTTGTCTGTTTGTCTTCTTTAATTTTTAGCCAGGCGTTGTTAGTTTATTTTTGATTTATGAGTTTGACTGTCCCTCTGGTATCTTTCGTCTCTCTCTTCTAGCATATTTTGACACCAAAATTGACATTTTTGCTGATTAAAATTGCTGTATAAATTGATAAGAGAAATAATACTACGTTTTACAGCTTAAAGATTTATAAAAAAAAGATTGAATGCTTCAATGGTGATAGCAATACAGAATCAAACCCCTAAATATTTCTAAGTAGTTGAATTGATTACTGATTATTGTATCAAAATGATATAATATAACATTATGTGTAATGAAAGATTTCATAATATTATGCATGTATATAGTAATATGTTTGTACTGCATTAATTTCGAGTTTGCTTAAATATTGTTTTTTAGTTCCTTTTATTCCTTTGATATTTGTTTTGGTACTTATAATTTTTTTTTCTTGCAAATAGCTTGCCTAAAATGTGGATTCATGATTGATGATTAATGTATACTATTCTTTTTAATGAAATATCCTTGTATATGTTACATAGTTTAATAAATATATTCAAAACAAATATATTGTTATAATTATAAATATGTTAAAGAAAAGTAAGCGTCTTTAAGGTGTTGTATAAAGCCAAGAAACATATATAATTAAAGATTGAAATGTTTGGAACAATGGGATATCTCTTTTAATTTTACTTTTTAATAACAGTTTTTTAAAGTTGGCAAAAAGACATTTTATTTGCAAATTGAAGATAAAATTAAGCCGATTACAGAACAGTCTGACCGTAGTATGTATGGTCTTGTTTTCTTTACATCCAGAAGTTGGAGTAGATTTAAACATACAGGTTTTATATATTTTTTAAGAAACAAATTTGATAGTATGCTGAGCAAATACATAAATAAAACCCTACACTATGAAAAAAATATAAAAATGTATGGAATAATAGCCAATGATGCAACTTGCACACAAAGATCAAATAACGGACGTTAAAAAGTGAGAAATCTATTTGTAAAACCGATGTATACCGGATAACAAAATGTGCAACATTCAAGCAGAAAAGCAACGACATGATGATGTCTGAAAACAATGTCATCTACAGTTACCAAACTATCGCAACGTTGTATAATTTTATCATATTGTACCCAATATATTGACAACTGACTTGTTTTTTTCGATAAAATGCATCGGAAATACTTGTCACGGAGGGATGGTGTTTTGCGGTTCGTGGCTGTAGGGGCAATTGATTTCTTTTTTCGATTAACATGCACATATACAGATTCAGACTAGCACTTATCTTAAGAATAAGATTTTAAGTTCCAAGAAAATAAATAAACAAAAACCCACAATAATACCGAATTCCCAGAGAAATTAAAAACGGAAAGTCCTTAATGGCAAAGTTTAAAGCTCAAACATAGTCTGGTTTCAAAGCAAGCTTAATCCAACCGCTCACTTGCATGACAGTTGCATACACTTAAGAAAATAATAAGAAGATAAGAACAGATTTAAAATAATAAAGAAGGACTTTCCTTACGAAAAAACCCTATTCTATTGAAACTTCTGCTTTCTAAAATCAAATGAATTTATTTCAGTGAAAGATGCCGTTAGAAATTGCAGTTAATAAAATTCAGTCTAGACAATATTTTGTTTGTCAAGTGATTCATAAATAGACACGATGATATTTCAATATTAGTATATTTTTTACAAATCCTGTGGATTACTGCATGAGTATACAATCGCAGGGTAAATTAACAAGAGGTCTATAAGGGGATTTCCTCCAATATGGCTGACAGTACAATGCTTACGAAATATGAGCTTTTAAACTATATTAAAATAAAAATACGAAGAGAAAAATGAAGGCAAGGTAAATTCAGGTCATTGGTCGCTTGAATGGGTATTTCATTAAAAAAACAGATATATCGTTGTTATTATTGACAGACGTTGTTTTGTTTTCATTAAATTAGATAAGCCGCTGGACACAAAAAGAAAAGATTAATAAAATAATGTCATTGCATTGCTAAATAATAGGACATGTGAATATAATCAAATTGTTTACAAATCATGAAATAGTGAACAAAGGAAGATCAAACACATTATACTGCTTGTCCTTTTTCATTGATTTTTTGCGACATCATTTGAAAAACTTTTTTGGTAATATTTGTTAACATTTGTAATACTACAAAATAATTAAGGAAAATTGATAAGAATAAAAGAAAAAAAAATGCTTCAATGGTGACAGCAGTACAGAATTAAAGAAATCTTCTATAGAACTTGCAAACACAAATTTGTATCATTTATTGAAACAATAGGCTGTTATATAAGCGAGCGAGTTATCTTCAGGAGATGAGGTCTGAATAGGGATGATTGTAAATAATTGTATGATGAGTGTATATTATGTAATTTATAATTTGATTGTGTATTTATAATTCATATGGTTAATGGTTTGATTTTGACCGATAATTATGTACTTATTATACATACATGTTTATTCTGGGAAATTCATGGTTGTAATTATCAATAATGTTAATCAATTGCAACTGATTGCTATTGCATTAATGGACCCTGTAATTTAAGAAATGAATTGGGATATTTTACTCCATTTTATTGTGTTTTTAAATGTTATGTCATGATGACCGGTTACAACTCTTACACTTTATATTCTAATTCACCAGCTCAAACGAATATAAATTATTTAATAAATAAACAACACATATATAGGATAAGTGTGTCCACAGCTGTAGCAGCCTTTAATATTAACTTTACACTCAATATAATTCTCAAACCAAAGTCCTTCACTATAATTCAGGCACACTACCAATCCAATCATACAATAGCACAGAAATATACAGTTACACAATCAAAAACTATCTACAAAAGAGGAAAAAATTATATTAAAATAATGTAATATATGATGCATATACTCCCATTAACGATAACCATCTCATAACAGGGTGGGTGGGTGGGTAAACATAATAACGAATGCTGCTACTTTGAACTATAGGCAAACTTCGAATAACTTTTTTTTCTCAAACTAACCCCTTAAGTAATACTTAATCATGCTTTTCACGAAAATCATGAGGGCATATACCCGTAAAACCGGCACTACAGGTATATGCCATCCAATCAAATTGAACGTAAACAAACACCATGTGCTAGATATAAACACACACACGTGTTTATAGTAGACAATCACTTGACCGTTACAACGTCATGTGACCAATAACTTTAATAAATATATTTATATTCTAATTCGCCAGCTCAAACGAATATAAATTATTTAATAAATAAAAAAAACACATATATAGGATAAGTGTGCCTACAGCTGTAGCAGCCTTTCGAAAGACAAAGAAAGCCAAGTAGATCTGAACAGAGAATAATACATATATCTAGTATATTTATAAAAATTATATTCCCAAATTTTTAGACACTGTCAGTTTTTCTTTAAATTTTTCTCTAACATATTAATCCTTTTCTTTATCTTTAGCCGATCTACCATGCTTCTTAAATAATCTATCATGAATGCCAGCTGATGCAGCTGAAGTAGCTCCACCTGATCCCAAGCTATGTAATCCAAATTCGAACTCATCTAAACCGATAGATTCAAGAGCTGATAATATAATTTCTCTTACTCTAGTATATGATAAAGGTTTAAGACCTCTCACTGAGTCAGTCTCATGTTTTAAGACTTTTTTACATCAATACATGGATCTAAATATATAATTTGAAGATGATGTGTCAATATTGGATAATAATAAACATTTCTACAACATACTAACAGGACATGTTTGTGTATCTGTTCTAGCAATTAAAACCAGTTTGCCTTCTCTATAATGATCGGTTTTGCTTTTCTGCATGAGCAAAGATACATGTGTATTAGACATTTTTAAATCAGATCTCTTTAAAATTTTACAATTTCAGAAAATCTTAGAAACCCTGCATAGCTAATAAGACACATGCAACAAATTCTAATTTCTATACGATTGTTACATGCTTGACCATATTTAATAACAATTTACCTTAAAATATCTGGCGTAATTGGTTCTTTTATATTAACAATAACATGTACAATGTCTTTATGAGCTCGTTCTTTAACCGATATACACAACTGTGAATAACACGGATTGGGATAGCCAGCTAGTTTATGAGCCCAGCTTATGGAATAATATGCTTCTTCAACCTTAGCATATGAATTAAATGTCTTTGATAGGTGTATTAAGTACAATTAAACATAAAAATCAGAAGCTTGTAAAGGTTTAACATAATAATAGTTATTACATCACTTACAGAAATTGTTAAATGCATATGAATATTTTCTTTCGGTGTTCTCGGCCTTCGAACACAGACAGAATTCAGGTAGGCAATAAGATAAAGATGACAAATCTTGGTCGACTGGCTTAGGCAAGGATTTCCATACTCCACATGAAAAAAATATCTGAAAATGCATATGAAATAGAAAGATAATCTAATATACTTTACTACTAGCTTACAATATATTAAAATAACCTTGCCAGATTTATTTTCTACACTGGCCATGTCAGTGAGACCTTGCCTATTAAATTTGGCCTTGTCATCAACATAAGACCTTCCCACTATATTGGCCTTGTCTTTACTATGCGACCTTGCTCAAAAGCCTTGTTGTAAATTCTTACGTAAACTCAGCGTTCAATCTTATATCTAAAACACTAGAAACGAATTCAGAAGATCCCAACAAGGACTTATTATTTATACCATGCATAAAAATGTTCTGATTTGGTTGAAACTCTAAAACATCAATTACATATGGTTGCAAATGCGAACCTCTTTTAAAAATCATTGTCCAAAATGACGAGGAAGGCCACTCTGGAACTATCAAAGTGCCTCTAGCTTTGCATAACTTTGTTTAATTGCTCTACAAACAACAGAAATTGGAGGAACAATCCAATTAACTTTATTATTCCAATTTTGCGTCAACGCATCAACTTCTTCAACTCCTGGATTCCAGAATTTAGAATTAAACCTTGGTATTTTTTTATTTAAATTCCTCGCAAACCTGTCCACAGTATGCGGACCCCACATATCATCTACAAATCTAAAAAATTCTATGCTGTTCCCAAGTCTTCTATATCAATCATTTTTGAAATATAATCAGCTTTAGTATTTTCAGATCTCGGGATCCAAACAACATCTAACGTTATATTCAATTCAGAACACAACTTGAAAATATTGATAGCTATCTCTTGTAAATGTACTTTTGTACTTCCTTTCTGAACAATGAAAACACAGTTATTATTATCTGTATGCCTTTTAACACATTTATTTCTTAAACGATTTTTAAACGACATCAATGCCAACAAAATAGCTTGAAGTTCTCTCCATGTAGAACTCTGTAAGGACTCTTGTAAAGTCCACATCTGATGAAAAATATTAGAGTCGATATCTATCGAGTAAGCACCAGCAGCTACATTACTAGCATCAGAATATACAACCACGTGAGGAAAAGAATAACCTGCTACCGTAAATGTTTTCTGTTCAATCTTTGAATGTTAATCAGCCAAAATGTGAGCTCATTGAATACACAATCAGGACATTCCAATATTAACTTTAATCCCACTATACTCTGTTTTCAATAGTCCAGTGTACACGGTGGGTATGGTTGTCCTGCGAGAGAACGTACTGTGCTGGTGATTCGGTCCTGACGGGTGCTGGTGATCAATGAAAAAATGTAAACAAAGACGAAAATGATGATTTTTGAGGTTTTCACTCATAAAAAATGGAAGAAAACAGTTGAGATTTTTCAATTTTGTTTCTTATGGGTTCATATATAAACCATTGAAAAGTTGACGCTCTAAACTGTTTCAGTAAGCGTAACACAAAAATGCTCATTTTCAGAAAATCTCGAACTGAAAAAATAAAACAAAAATGCTCATAGAGTCCGCTTTTTATACCGCAATCCACACGACAAAAGTATTTAGTTAAAAAACATTGCAATTTATTAAAATTTAGCATTTTCTCAATTTACTCATGTCCTGATACTGTGCTGGTGGGTCCTGTCATTGTGCTGGTGGGTCCTGATACGGTGCTGGTGATTTTGGATAAGAGGTTGGTCATATTTGAAACAAATGTTACAAAATCAATAAAATTGGGCAGATAAGTGTTGTCAATAGGATCTATGACTCCTATTTTAGCTCTTGTGCATCCATTTGGCTGTTTAATATGTGTTTTCAAATGATCGTAACTTGTATAACATAATTACATAAAAGGGCAACGTCTTTCGTCCAATATCAGAGAACAATATATAGTATCTAAAATAAGAATAGTTTTATTAAGATATTAAATGCCCCTTACATTGATGCTTCAACAATGATCAAATCCCATGCCGCATAGACATGTTTGTCAGCGCTCCGCATACCCCTCCCCACTTCTACCCAACCAACCCTCCTCATTTCCTCCTTCATTGCCGGTTACAGTGGTGTACCAACACAAAAATGTATCACATTAAATAATAACACAAAGACACACATTATTGAACGACGAATGCTCGCAGGTACTGAAAGCTAGTTCAAAGCCGCATTTTCAACTAATAGATAAACCATGTTCTCATATACAAAAATCTCAATCGTGTCGATTAAAAAAGTCTCAAAACTTAAGTTCACATTTTAATGTTTGATGAACCAGAATTTTAAAAGTGTGCAGTGAATCTTGTGCTCACAACAGTTATTGTCATAATTATGTTTACATAAGACTTATAAAGGAATTAAGAAGGTACCAAGAAATGTTTTACAGTTCAATTTAATGATCATGAATGGAAAGTGAATGGTCACTGTGAGGGTCAAAATCTTAAATTGCTTATAAATGTTGCTGGACCCAGTTTCGTTATCTGATCTGAATGTTCTGAAATGTGCATGGTAGGTAGACATTTTGATTTTTTTTACTCGGAAAGTTTTGCCCTAATTGCTTGAACTTTTTGTATTAAAGCCGATTTCAAAGGGAATATATTTGGTTATATTGCTTGATAAACAGAAAAGTCTTTGTTAGGTATTGTAAACTACCCTACTTTAAGAGTATACACTAGTCCGACAAATGACACATCTTTCTGTCTGTACGACCAGGCTACTTCGAAAGGAGGGTACGGTTTAGCTAACAAGCAAGCTAACCAAAGATATTATGTTTGCCTACGTACTTAATGGAATCGGCTGTAACTAAAAACTCGAATACATTTTAACGAACAGTGGTCATGTTTGTTGATGAATATTGTTTTTCCTAGATTCACTCTTGAAAAATCATTTGGTAACATTTGGTCAAGTAATTTCAGAAAAGAACTTTTTGTAATTGCGGACGCCAAGACAATACATGAACCTCACACGACCCCTCGACAAAGGTGAGCTTATATATGATCTGATAACGTTTCAGGTTGATAACCATTTGAAATTAAGCTAGTTTGTGTGTGTGTGTAGATTTGTATTGTTTTAAACTGTTATGACCTTTTAAAGTTAAATGTAGGTGCTAAATCTGAGAATTTCTTTTTTAAACTTATATACTTGTTTTAAACTCAATTGGTAGTATGAAGCTATTGATTGATTGATTGTTGGTTGCTTAACGTCCAGTGGCAAATATTTCATGCATATTCAGGACAAGAACAAGTTCACAATAAATACAATAGGTAGGTCTTGTCATACAAGAGGCCAATGGTCGTGGAATTTTGGACTTCCACTGGAAAATGAGGATTTTTTCAGTCAGTTTAATTGAAGTCTGGAGCTGGCATGTCATTTAACTGCTAGTAGTCTGTTGTTATTTATGTATTATTGTCATTTTGTTTATTTTCTTTGGTTACATCTTCTGACATCAGACTCGGACTTCTCTTGAACTGAATTTTAATGTTCGTATTGTTATGCGTTTACTTTTCTACATTGGTTAGAGGTATGGGGAGGGTTGAGATCTCACAAACATGTTTAAGTCAGGAGCCTCTGGCCTTTGTTAGTCTTGTATTATTTTAATTTTAGTTTCTCGTGTACAATTTGGAAATTAGTATGGCGTTCATTATCACTGGACTAGTATATATTTGTTTATTGGCCAGCTGAAGGACGCCTCCGGGTGCGGGAATTTCTCGCTACATTGAAGACCTGTTCGTGACCTTCTGCTGTTGTTTTTTATTTGGTCGGGTTGTTGTCTCTTTGACACATTCCCTATTTCCATTCTCAATGTTATGTATTGGATAGGAACAGAAAGTTTGCCTTGCAGCAGGCCACCTACAGACCCCTCAAAGAGTTTTATTTTAGTTTAAACATATTTATTTATAGTGGATTGGGAAACAAGTTTTGCAACTTATATTAATCCCTTTCCACTTTGCGAGTGCGAGTACTGCCTTGTAGCGGCATTAGCCTACTCTTTTTTCGAAATCTACAAGGGTGTCTTTAACGTGCAAGTGATATGGTCCTCTCTCTTAACACAGGTCAGCCATTTATCGTCCACTTCCGACGGACTATCATCGTTTCTTTAAGACCATACTCGCAAATGGTGTCAAGGGAGAGCCGAAAATCGAGTTCCTGAAATTTTCATCCCGCACGGGAATCGAACCAGGAACCTTTGTGTTAGTAGTCCGATGCACTACCACTACACCACGGCTCTCTCAAAGAGTTGGTGCAAGGGTTCTTAACGTGCAAAGAGTGTGGCACTCTCTTTACACGAGACATCGGATTTAACGTCCCCATTCTGACCGGGCGCGACTGCGAACTTGATAGATCCCGCACAGCCAAACGGACGCCCCACTTCGGCAAGAGTTTTACTGCCGGTCGGGAGAAGACTAAGTGACTATATTTCTATTTCCCAGTAACCCTTGGGGAATTTTGAAATGCACAATTAACAAAGCAAACGTTAGTTTCAAATACTTTTAAATAGACTTTTAAGGATAGTGTACCCTTGCGTTGATCCCATGCTGAACATAACAAAAATCTCTGTACAAAGGTCTGTGAATTTTCTACAAAAATAGTGATTTTATTTTCACCAAATTCTCTTTTTCTACTAGTTACACTAGTAATTTTTGGGGCCCTTTATAGCTTGTTGTTCGGTGTGAGCCAAGGCTCCGTGTTGAAGGCCGTACTTTAACCTATAATGGTTTACTTTTTAAATTGTTATTTGGATGGAGAGTTGTCTCATTGGCACTCACACCACATCTTCCTATATCTATATAAATAATAATGCTTTGCAAGAAGTTTCCCCTTGACATATATACACAATTATGTCTCTATTATTTATTGTCTGCAGCTGTTTTGATACTTTTTCAGTTTGCACATTTCTTAATTGACATGCCACAGAAGGGGTCATAAACCATACCCGAAAAGATAAAATATTGATCTAAGTACTTTATTTGCATCTCTGAACCCCCACCCCGGTTTGTTTTTAGGAGGGTGTCTAAAAATGGTCGATTACAGACAGCCGAGTACGCATTTTACTTTCCAGGCGTGTTTACGTTGATTGTTACTGTCCTGAATACGGGGGTGCCCTTTCATAAAATAGTGATTTTTTTAGTGTTCTATCGAACTTTTGAAGAAAAAAACTGATAACCATTCAGACAAAAAAGTTATGTTGAAAAAATCTTACAGATACAGCAAGTGATTCTTAACAGCTATAAGATACATTTTTCTTTTAAAATACAAACTTTTCCATCTTATGGGAAACTATTCCAAGCTTAAAACTTTCACTGTAACCTCGCTCTTACTTATCCCCATCCCCAAAATAAAACCCAAAAAACAAACCCGCAATACTATTTTCATTCTTATAGTCAGCACTCAATTGTTTACAAAAAATGTGTTTTAGGCTGCTAAAGACATATGATTCAAATGATCAGAAAGTCCTTTGTTCTATATTTTTGCTCTCCATTTTTATGCAAAAACTTTTACATTTTTATTTAATGGGTTATTGTTGAAGGTATTACGATGACGTATGGTTATTAACACATACTTCCTTTGGTGTCTTATGGAAATTTGTTCATTGACAACAAACATACCACATCATCTACTTTATATAAGTATTGTATAAATTACAACGTATTTTGGTGATCTTGCAAAATGATCGTAATCCCGAAAATCGTAAACACATTTTTTTTATCTTAAAAGGGGGCAAGAAGGGTTCCATTAACAGGCCAATAAATAAGATTAGAGTTAATTTAAAAAAAAAAAAAAGATAGGGGTATTTTTTCTTGCATAATAACAGTACACGGATTCACAACAATGTCAATTTCAAGAAACCAGGCAACAGTTAATTAGTAAATAACAGTACATCATCAATGATCTTGAATATATGCCACTTTTAACTAAAACATAAAGGCACAGAACCAGGACATAGGAGCACAGAACCAGGACCGTTTTTCTTATCACCAGCACCGCGTCAGGACAATTCCGTTTAACGAATTTGCACGACTTTTGCAATATAATATTGTTGTAATATACTTTGCATGGTACTTATGACGCATCAGAGAAAAATTAAGCAACAAAACAGTCGTTTTATTGCCGTTCTGTTACAATGTAAACAAACCCACCAGCACAGAATCAGGACCCACCAGCACCCGTCAGGACCAAATCACCAGCACAGTACGTTCTCTCGCAGGACAACCATACCCACCGTGGTGTAAATAACGGGTAATTAAACTAGTTATGTTACCCATGACTTGACACATAGAAATTACCTTTCCCGTTACCTGAGTCAATTTACGTGCTGTGAAATTAGGAAAGTTATTTAAAACATCAACCAATGATGTTAGTGTATTTTTAATCCGTCTATCTGATATACTAATTGAAAATTCAGACGAATTCCAAACTAAACCTAACCCCTCTAAATATTGGACTGGTTCAAAAATAGATTTGTCAAGGTTAATAAAAAAACCTGCTTCTAACAAAGACGTTTTCACAAAAGATGAACATTCGGAAAGCTTTTTTTTTATTTTTACCCATTCCATGTCCATAATCTAAGTAAAGTACAATATCTACGCCATTTTCTCGCCAATATTTTACGATTGGACGTTAACATTTAGGGAATAGATATGGAGCAGATGATAGACCAAAGGCTAACACTGTAAAACAGTAAAAATTATTGTTCCAGCAAAATCCTAAATATGTTTGTTGTTTAGTACATACGCCCTAATGAAAATAACCAGACTTAAGATCAAACTTAAATTGATAGCAATCTTTTGTGAAATAGTTTAAAGCCACTTTCCAGTCTTCAAATTTTATTCTTTCTTTTTTAATAAAAAAACATTCAGTTCACTTAGATCCAAAATCAGACGTTTTTGCACGAACTTTGAACCGCAACACCGGGTTTACAACAAAAGTTAAAAATTGAGTTTCAATAACACATCCGATATCAAGTAAATCTGAAATTGCTTCATTTACAAATTTAGAATGGACATAAGTAGATTTGTTATTCTTAAATGACATAGAGGTAGGAGTCTGCAAAAAAGGAATAACGTAACCATGTTTGATAGTATTTATAACAAATTCATTTTCACCTATATGTTTCCAAAATTGTATATGCTTGCGTAAGCTATGTTTTACCCCTTTTGCAACAGATGAAATATCAATATTGTCAAAATATTTTGCATGTGACAGAAACATTTCAAACTGTCCGTAAAGATTGCTTTCGTCTAAAAAAGTAGTATAACTATACTTATCATTAACTATGATGCCTTGATGTCCATGGGACAGCTGATTTTGAACTGAAAAAGGGGCACTGAGTTCGCCAGTGACCGAGCTGGTTGCAGTTGAAACTGATGTTGTGAGATGAGGATTCACTCCGTCTGCTGGTCCAAAAGGACGGCTGTTGGTTGTTTATCTAACGTAATGTTGATTTGGCATTGTAGCAGGAGAAACAGAAACAGTAGCTGCAGCGGTTCTATAAGTCTGAGGTCTTTTCTTTTCGTGGATACTCATAATGGCACGGCATTCTGCAGAACGAATGAGCTTAACTGAAACTCCGGCTTGAGTTTGGTTGCAAATATAAAGTTCTCAATGCCAACGGCCAAGTCTTTATAAAGAGTATCGAACTTCCCGTCAAGATAGGTTTAAAACAGCGAGAATGTATCCACCAGGTCTTTATTACCAGTAAGATGTGCAGAACTACCATCAGGCGATGAATGAAGTTTCTCGGTGTCAGACATACCATAATAACAAATGCTGCTACTTTGAATTATAGGAAAACTTCGAATAACTTTTCTTTCTCAAACTAACCCCTTAAGTAATACTTAATCATGTTTTTCACGAAAATCATGAGGGCATATACCCGTAAAACCGGCACTACCGGTATATGCCATCCAATCAAATTGAACGTAAACACACACCATGTGCTAGATATAAACACACACACGTGTTTATAGTAGACAATCACTTGACCGTTACAACGTCATGTGACCAAAAGTACCAGGATTATAATGTCATACGCCAGACGCGCGTTTCGTCTACATAAGACTCATCAGTGACGCTCAGATCAAAATAGTAAAAACGCCAAAACATATACAAAGTTGAAGAGCATTGAGGACCTATATTCCAAAAAGTTGTGCCAAATACGGCTAAGGTAATCTACTCCTGGGGTAAGAAAATCCTTAGTTTTTCGAAAAGTTCAAAGTTTTGTAAACAGAAAATTTATAAAAATGACCATATAATTGATATTCATGTCAACACCGAAGTGCTGACTACTGGGCTGGTGATACCCTCGGGGACGAAACGTCCACCAGCAGTGGCATCGACCCAGTGGTGTAAATAGTTATCAAAAGTACCAGGATTATAATTTCATACGCCAGACGCGCGTTTCGTCTACATAAGACTCATCAGTGACGCTCAGATCAAAATAGTAAAAAAGCCAAAACATATACAAAGTTGAAGAGCATTGAGGACCAAATATTCCAAAAAGTTGTGCCAAATACGGCTAAGGTAATCTACTCCTGGGGTAAGAAAATCCTTAGTTTTTCGAAAAGTTCAAAGTTTTGTAAACAGAAAATTTATAAAAATGACCATATAATTGATATTCATGTCAACACCGAAGTGCTGACTACTGGGCTGGTGATACCCTCGGGGACAAAACGTCCACCAGCAGTGGCATCGACCCAGTGGTGTAAATAGTTATCAAAAGTACCAGGATTATAATTTCATACGCCAGACGCGCGTTTCGTCTACATAAGACTCATCAGTGACGCTCAGATCAAAATAGTAAAAAAGCCAAAACATATACAAAGTTGAAGAGCATTGAGGACCAAATATTCCAAAAAGTTGTGCCAAATACGGCTAAGGTAATCTACTCCTGGGGTAAGAAAATCCTTAGTTTTTCGAAAAGTTCAAAGTTTTGTAAACAGAAAATTTATAAAAATGACCATATAATTGATATTCATGTCAACACCGAAGTGCTGACTACTGGGCTGGTGATACCCTCGGGGACGAAACGTCCACCAGCAGTGGCATCGACCCAGTGGTGTAAATAGTTATCAAAAGTACCAGGATTATAATTTCATACGCCAGACGCGCGTTTCGTCTACATAAGACACATCAGTGACGCTCAGATCAAAATAGTAAAAAAGCCAAAACATATACAAAGTTGAAGAGCATTGAGGACCAAATATTCCAAAAAGTTGTGCCAAATACGGCTAAGGTAATCTACTCCTGGGGTAAGAAAATCCTTAGTTTTTCGAAAAGTTCAAAGTTTTGTAAACAGAAAATTTATAAAAATGACCATATAATTGATATTCATGTCAACACCGAAGTGCTGACTACTGGGCTGGTGATACCCTCGGGGACGAAACGTCCACCAGCAGTGGCATCGACCCAGTGGTGTAAATAGTTATCAAAAGTACCAGGATTATAATTTCATACGCCAGACGCGCGTTTCGTCTACATAAGACTCATCAGTGACGCTCAGATCAAAATAGTAAAAAAGCCAAAACATATACAAAGTTGAAGAGCATTGAGGACCAAATATTCCAAAAAGTTGTGCCAAATACGGCTAAGGTAATCTACTCCTGGGGTAAGAAAATCCTTAGTTTTTCGAAAAGTTCAAAGTTTTGTAAACAGAAAATTTATAAAAATGACCATATAATTGATATTCATGTCAACACCGAAGTGCTGACTACTGGGCTGGTGATACCCTCGGGGACAAAACGTCCACCAGCAGTGGCATCGACCCAGTGGTGTAAATAGTTATCAAAAGTACCAGGATTATAATTTCATACGCCAGACGCGCGTTTCGTCTACATAAGACTCATCAGTGACGCTCAGATCAAAATAGTAAAAAAGCCAAAACATATACAAAGTTGAAGAGCATTGAGGACCAAATATTCCAAAAAGTTGTGCCAAATACGGCTAAGGTAATCTACTCCTGGGGTAAGAAAATCCTTAGTTTTTCGAAAAGTTCAAAGTTTTGTAAACAGAAAATTTATAAAAATGACCATATAATTGATATTCATGTCAACACCGAAGTGCTGACTACTGGGCTGGTGATACCCTCGGGGACGAAACGTCCACCAGCAGTGGCATCGACCCAGTGGTGTAAATAGTTATCAAAAGTACCAGGATTATAATTTCATACGCCAGACGCGCGTTTCGTCTACATAAGACTCATCAGTGACGCTCAGATCAAAATAGTAAAAAAGCCAAAACATATACAAAGTTGAAGAGCATTGAGGACCAAATATTCCAAAAAGTTGTGCCAAATACGGCTAAGGTAATCTACTCCTGGGGTAAGAAAATCCTTAGTTTTTCGAAAAGTTCAAAGTTTTGTAAACAGAAAATTTATAAAAATGACCATATAATTGATATTCATGTCAACACCGAAGTGCTGACTACTGGGCTGGTGATACCCTCGGGGACAAAACGTCCACCAGCAGTGGCATCGACCCAGTGGTGTAAATAGTTATCAAAAGTACCAGGATTATAATTTCATACGCCAGACGCGCGTTTCGTCTACATAAGACACATCAGTGACGCTCAGATCAAAATAGTAAAAAAGCCAAAACATATACAAAGTTGAAGAGCATTGAGGACCAAATATTCCAAAAAGTTGTGCCAAATACGGCTAAGGTAATCTACTCCTGGGGTAAGAAAATCCTTAGTTTTTCGAAAAGTTCAAAGTTTTGTAAACAGAAAATTTATAAAAATGACCATATAATTGATATTCATGTCAACACCGAAGTGCTGACTACTGGGCAATAACTTGAATAAATATATTTATCTAATCATCCATCTGTATACCTTATATATTTTGATTAATTCATTTTTGTTTGGCAACCTCTCAATTTTGATATAGTTTTGTAGTTCATTTGGTAAGACACTTTGAAAGTTTTGTAAGCAAAATTGTTAGTATCCTCTTCGTTGTATACATTATTATTGTTTTTTTCCCGCGGACTTAGCACATTTCTCTTACTTCGTTATTTTCCTCTAATTACTATTTACTTTAATTAGGTCCTTCCACTTTTCTGCTGATCATTATTTTTTTTCTTCTTCCGCCTCTTTTATTTCTTGCATATCAATTTTGTTTCGCATGATGTCGCTTTGTTTTGTATATGATATTGAACAGTTTACGCGCCGTTAAATCTGAACCTGTGTAACCGAATACTTTTCTTTGTAAAAGTAACCTACCAGAATATAAAAAAGAAGATATGTTATGATTGCCAATGAGACAACTATCCACAAAAGACCAAAATGACAAAAACATTAACAACTATAGGTCACCGTACGGCCTTCAACAATGAGCAAAGCCCATACCGCATAGTCAGCTATAAAAGACCCCGATAAGACAATGTAAAACAATTCAAACGAGAAAACTAACGGCCTGATTTATGTAAAAAATGAACGAAAAACAAATATGTAACACATAAATAAGTGACAACCACTGAATTTCAGGCTCCTGACTTGGTACAGGCACATACATAAATAATGTGGCGGGGTTAAACAAGAATTAACACTGTTTTTGAATCAAATTGTTTGAGTTGTTTTAAATTTCAGAATGTCAACTACGGCATCAAATATCCCGATGGCATCTCAATTCATATCCCAAGGATTGGGAGTTCACCAGGTTCTACAAGTAGGACAACAGCAACCAGAATTTCCAGTGAAGACATTTAAGGTGTTCGGTGGTATACAGATATGTCTTGGTGGCATACTCGGGATTCTCAGTGTAATAATTTTAATTTTAGATATAATTGCATGGAGCCAATACGACCTCTGTACCATGGATTGTAACTACTTTTATGAGCATGGTTCTATGTGTGTTCAATATATTGATGTCCATGAACGTTTTGCATTTGACACAATTTTCTAATATGCTCTGGTTGGGTAAGTTTGAATATTTTTAAGTTTGGTAAAGAAAAGCTGTTTTGAAACTATACTTTTTTATTAATACACTAGCATTTAGCTATATTATGGATACATGTGTGTGAGTATGTGTGTGTGTGTGTTGCTGTGTGTATGTGTGTGTGTGATGTGTGTGTGTGAGAGAGAGAATATGAAAATTATGATTAGGCACTGGGCAGGTGTTATATGATAAGATTTGACAGGAAAGACAAAGGGCACGTGTGTAATAATCAAGTTTTTGACGGATACGGCGGCATTTTGATCAAGCTCTTGAAGGAGGATACTATGATGCTCTTATCTTGACATGCATTCTTTGGTGAGACTTTTCACAGTGGACTTTTTATTTTATTATGGTGAGCCTCTTGACTGTTTTCATACGTGTACAATTAAATATCTTAACACTATGATAAGTATAAGAATTTGTTTGAACTAGAAAGTGTAAATTTAGATAATAAAATATGTATTTCCTCTCAAGCCTTCTAATTAATGGTAAAAAACATGAAAATTTAGTGTTACATTTTATTAACATATTTGTCCTTAAAAATTGTGTTTGAATTGTTTTCCCTTTATTTGTTTTTATTCTACAGGAATACTGTTCCATAGAACATTACCGGATTTTTTAAATGTCTTTTTCATAAACTTTGTTCGTAGACGTGGTATTCAAAAGACAGCTATAGTCTAATACACGCAAATATATCTTCTTGCATTAACATTTTGCTCATTCTTTTAATAATTGACAGAGATAATCAGGTGCAATACTATTTACACACTTATATAATATGTGATATATGATACTCTTTTATCATTCTAATTGTCAATATAGTTCTAAATGGTGTATCATATATTTTATTTAGTATGATTTGACTGTCCTTTTTTATAATTACGTTTTTTCCACACCTCACTTTGATATATTCATATTGTACATCACACCAATAACCAAAGAGAGGAAACACATATCTTTTATTAAATAAACATAAACCTTTTCGAGTTGATGCAGTCATTTTGGTTGATTTTAAAACATATATATAATTATCAATGCATGTGTTTGTTAAATTCTATATTTCATGTTTTGTGCTTCTTTATTATATATTTGTTTGTTTTTGTTCTGATTGAGATTGTAACAAGATGATGATGGCTATATATGTCCCTATTTTTGACAATTTTGCCCATTGTGTCTGTTATGTTCACGAATTGTTATAGATATAGACTGTCATACACGTGAGAGGTTTAGCGCTATTAACCAGGTTCAATCCACAATGTTCGACATTTGAGAATGCCTGCACCAAGTCAGGAATATGACAGTTGTTGTCCATTCGTATGATGTGTTTTATCATTTGATTTTGCCATTGAATAAGGGACGATGTGACAATTGAAAACGGATAGGTGCCGATGTATGATGATGAAACTCATAACGCTGAAAATGAGTATTAATAGAATTTATTAAAGATGACAGGATCAAAATGTGATCACCAGTGGCGTTTGAATATTTAAAAAAAAATCAAATAAAGGAAGAAGTTGAAGAGAAATGATGACAAACTTTTGTGATGTATAATAACTACTCAAAACAATCCTTCTTTTAATCTCTATCAGAGAAATGAAAGTAAGGTAAATACAAGTTTCTGAATAAATAAACTTCACTGTGATTCATATATTGAAGAAGCTATACATTTTTTTGTAAAATTGTAATTTTAGTATGTTGTTACTGGTTTTCTGCCAATGTGTATGACAAAGAAGAGAATAACAAACTGGAGATGTCTGGTAGGCTTTGAACAAGAAAGAACACGGATTCATTTTTACATTCATTATTAAGAACTTCAAGAAAAAATCAATGTAATGTGTGCCCATGCCCATACTTCTCTGGTTGCAGCTAAAAACATTCATGACGACGAAGATGACGATGTATAAGATTGAATTTTTCGGTTTGTACCTTATTAATCATTGTCAGCAATCGAATGAAAATTAAGCAGTCTATAATATTTCCTAAACATTGAATAAAACATCTACTCAATTATGAAACCGGGGGAAATATATTTATAATCTATTTTATGGGGAAAGTTATATTTAAAAAAAACCTGCCATATGGTCTCTGACCTTGACGTGGTTGGCGGAATTAAAGTACAGGAGACCATATAACGCAGTAGGTAATACTAGCTTCTATCATGATTTTTTATGTGCATAATACTCTATATTTTTGTATATTTACCATGCTGTTGTCAGGTTGTCTTCAATTTATAAGTTTTTAAGTCCTTTTGGTTTCTTACGCCCATTTTGTTTGCAATTGTTTGTAAAATACAACGGTGCTGTACATAACCCTCTCCCTAATTACATTTTCGGAATACTTGTAAGCATTATAGCCAATTGTTGCTCATTTAGTTTTCTGTATATGTAGGAGTGGTTGTTTTACATGTTTCTTATAGACGTTTTGTTTTCATAAATTTAACCTCCCTTTTTCCGTTTACAGTAATCCTTACCTCTGTTAAGCAAAGCTATAAATAGAGCTTTATTTTTAACCAAGTTCGACGTTATTGTTACACATATTTAAAAACAAATCATTTATATACACATTCTTTAACGTCCAATCATAAGAATTTGATATTTACCTAGAAATTGACGAACACCTTACTATGAAAAGACGTGAAAACAGTTTTGTTTTCGACAAATCATCAAAGTTAAGATCTATAAACATCTTTATATCTTACTCGAAATGAAGTGAATACAAAAATTTCAAATTAAGAAATTGAAATATGTCAAGGTCACTGTTATTTAACAACTGTTTGAAATTTTGCACATTATATGCAAAACAGTAGATCTAAAGTCAATTTGGCGATACATATATGAAATAAGTTCTAATGTAGATACAAAAGATATTTTTTTTATATAAATTTGTTGAATTTATTTTGCTCCAAACGCATATTTTTAGGAGAGAGACAAGCTAACTCAATGTGACTGTGCATTTATATTGGATTTTTTTTTGCATTGACCTATGACCCTGATTTAAATAAACGTAACCACTGTAAGCAACGACGACAACGGTATTTCGACGCGGCTTGTTCTTCTCTTTCCAATGTTAAGAAATATAGCCGTGTGTTATTTCGTTAAGGCAAATCGATCAAATTCGTTGATTGGGCACCCTACTAATATGAGTCTGAAAGGAATAGTTAAAAACATAAATCAGGTATGTATTTTATTTTGTACATAACAGTGCTTCTATATAAGCAGTTTATTATTTCAGATGCAGTTTGCACCTTTTTTACCAGAACATATTGTAAATTTGCTTTTAGCATACTTTGGAATCAGTTGAACTTTTCATTTTTTTTCTTTTTAACTTTTCTATATTTGAATTACCAGCAAAACTGAATAGAAACTAATTGCTGAAATTTACATCTGGTGGAATGCTGTCTTATCTCAAGAACAGGGAAAAGTTAAAAATTCATGAAATATTTCTGATGAATTGTAATCAATTCATTTACTTTTGATATTCTTATTTAAGAATTTTTTTTTAGTATATCATTTTGGCTTGCGACAGATTCTTAAACTATAACTCCAATATGACGCTTCTTTCGCTTTGTAAACAACACCGTGTGAAAATTCTCGATATATCTATACTTAGCGCAGACTCAGAAATATTCAAAATAATGGATGTAACAATATACCTCCTACGTCAATACACATCTATTTGAACTTATTTGCAAACGCATTGCCGATTTTATTGTATTAAAAATTGAAATAAAACAAAAGACAAAAGAATTTTCATTCTTATTTGCATAATAAAAAGAAGTAATATACTACAACTAGTTGTGTTTATTTCCTAAATATAGTTACAGAGCTTTCTTTTGTGCAATGTCAGTTTCATCGTGGAACGCTTTCTTTATAAAATCAGGGGTTCATTAAGGGGTGAAAATTATCTTGATAGTTATGTTACGATTTTAAAAGCTATCAATATACTAATTTAAATTGCAGTATAAAAACAATATATTTTTTTTTGTAACCATCGAAGTTCGTATACTTTATTGTATAAAATGCAGATATTGCTCTTCGAAACTAAATGACATTAATTACATATCTAAGACCGTTAGATTCCTCGTTTTGATTATTTAACATTCGTTATGGCATGACCTGTTATGGTGTCCTATGTTAAATGTTTTTTTTCTTATTGTTGAATTTTATCCAATTATGATTGCAGACGCTAACGTCATTTGATGTTTGATTGGAAGGTGTCTTATTTGCAATCAGGAATTACAGGAAACCACATTTTTTAAATTGTATTTATGTCATTAACAACTTAACATAAATTATTAAAGTAATTCATGAAGTTTTTTTGTTCATTATTTCTATAGCTTACTTACGAATCCACACACACATCTATTTTATACATATCTACAATTTAATCACTGTTATTGTTTATACCTTTCCATTGTACGTGTCTAATCAAATCGTGTTGTACATACAAGTCAATTGTTTATTCAATGTATATATATACATAGGTTAGCAGGTTAAACAGATATATACACATACTAGTATACAAAAACTATTAAGATGAGCCGTCAACAAAACAACATGTCTGCTGTTGAAGTTTTGTTATGTTGAAAATTTTCTTCCTAAATGCCTGCATCATACCCAGTTGACTTGAAGCAACATTGAAAAGTTGCCATATCTTCAGATGTAACTTCTGTGTTATCAATATGACCCGCTAGGTCTCTATACGTAGGGTCTTCTCCTAACGATTTAAGAAATTCAGTATATGCGTGTTTACATATATTGCTATGCAAAAGCATATCCATTAATTCCCTGTTCTTTTCTTTTTGTGATTTACAAGCTTCTATCTTTTGCCTTTCATCTACTGACAACACATCACTTGTTATCAGATGGTCTACTATGTCATCGTGTTTAATACTAGCGACGATAAGGGAGTAATTCTTCTGAAGGCGAACTTTATAGTGTTGATTAGTCACCACTGATAATCCTACAAATATAAATTGAGATTTAACAATGATTTAATGTTAACAGCACACTATCAATTCTATTCTTAAAGTCTTTTAGTTAATAAATAAATCTAAAATTACAGCGGATATCATGCAATCAATGTGTGTCTTTACCAACATAAGTTGGAAATCAAGGTAATAGAGACACGCTTAGAAAAAAAATAGTATACCTTAAAATAACATATCAATTATGATAGTACACGCTCTGAATCTATTGATGACACTTTGTACATTTTTAGTGTAATGTATAACTACTTCAGATACCTGAGACAATGTTATTCCATCTGGTTTGTTTACTCATTGTATTCCCACCTTATTATACGGTTAAGGCTCTATTTACTTAAATTATATAGACACGACAATTGAACAAGCTCACTTAAATTGGACGTTATCAATAGGAACTGAAAATAAATAGAAAATGTCAACTCCAACAATTTCAAATAATAAAGTCCTTCCGGTGAATAATCAAACAGTGGAAATCCAAAAGTCTCCGAAAAGGCTGTTATATGAATGTATTTACACAAAGAACATTATCACGTGTGGCCATTTCTCATGTGTTGGTAATTTGCTTTTCGTGTTCTTTGTGTTAGGCATTCGAATATCGTTTAGGAGGAGGGAGCTGGGGACGTTTTTTTATAGCTTAACTAATGGTACAGGTAATGTATTCCTACAAGTCATATGCATTGCTTTGAACTCATTTAATTTACATCGAAGTTCCTGTATATACAATGTTACGTTAAGGCTACAAGCAATCATCTCCCTCAATTTGTAACTTACAGTTTTTAGTCAATAGTGAATAATAGCACAAAAACAGAAATGGCATTTTTGAATGGCTATTCAAGCAGATTTGAAAAGTAAGAGTATGCTTTTACATGGAGAGGTTTAATGACTTCTATATCTGCAAAAATACATATGAAAACTGTGATCAAGATATATCAAGTCGATCGATTTATTTGAAGTGAAATGAATCGCATGGTCACTTTAGTTGCAGCTCAATGTATATGACACAACTCAATAAAGCGATGACTGTGATTCAAATCTTTCAAATGTACACATATTTCGATTCCCTTTCCGTTTCGTTGATCTTTAGAACAATGAATTGTGTGAATTCTAGTCATTTTACTGAAAACAGTTTCTGTCTATTAATTATTGGTAAAACATCTTCCAAGATGATTGGCCAAAAAATAAAGCTAAGACTTTTATTTTTAAGGCAATGATTAGATATAGGAAGTCGGGTATAAGAGCCAATGAGACAACGCTCCATCCTAGTCACAATTATAAAAGTAAACCGTTATAGGTCAAGTACGATTTTCAACACGGAGCCTTCTCTCACACCGAACAGCAGGTTATAAAATCCCCCAAACAATTACTAATGTAAAACCATTCAAACAGGAAAGCAAACGGTCTAATTTATATAAAAGAGAAACGAGACACACTTAAGAACCACATCAACAAACGACAACTACTAAACATTTGATGTCTGATTGAGAATAGTTGAAAACAAATGCAGTGAGGTTTAAACGTGTTTAATGGTACAAATCTTCAGATATTTCACTCTTATATGATACAATAGTGTGACACTTCAACATAGAAAGACATACTATAAAATATCAATTGGAATGGCTTAATTCAATCAAGAGAAGTGGTAACACAAATGAACATACAATGAACGAATAAATTTGATCTTTCATACAATGTGTATAAGTCAACTGATGGTTTACACATGCCATTCATATTGCTTTACGTATATCTTTTGTTGTTCACCCTGTTTGCTCTCGACTAAATTATAATCATTCGTTTATAAATTTCCAGAAAACTTGGTAAGACACTATCCTATAATGATCCTAACACTATAACCGTGGTAGGGAGTTTTCGAATAGTTGGGGTTTATTTCTTTGATTTTTTCTATTTCCTTAAAGGAAAGAATAAACAGTACTTGCAAAATGTAATAGCTGTTTAGTATCCCTTAAATATGTAGCATTAACACACCACTACCAGACAAGATGTAATGCTATGTAATGTCTTTGTATACATAATTTGCATAACTTTTTGCCAATATTATGCATTACATTACAATTACATATGTATGTCAAAATTTAAGCATCAAACATGACATGCATTACTCTGGAAAATGTAATCCATAACAGGGCATCGCAATTACAAAAAAGGCATTTATCTACGGCTGATTTGAAATTTATTTCAAATATCCATGATGTAGGCCCACATGAATGCAACATTGTGAGTTACCTATAACAGTTCCGTATTCAATTATAAACGAAATGTTAGCTTTATACTTTCAAAGAATATAACAATAGGAAGATGTAGTATGATTGCCAATGATTTTACTCTAAACCAGATACCAAAAAGTGCAGCTGGGGTTCTGTTTCCCCAACCTTTTCATATAACTATTCATATATTGGGTGGACAAAATTGTTACATTTTCCCATGATAGGTTCATATGGTGTGGCATATAAGAATTGAATTCCCAAGTTGTAAAAGAAAGACAAGTGATTGATAAAAGCACAGTCAGAAACACCAAAGACTTGACAGAAGAATTGACAGAGGAAATTATTACAGTACAAGAACAAGAATGCTTTTAAAGGAAGCAATTGGCGCAATTTGAATAGCTACAACTTGTCGATACAATTTTTACCGAAGCGTGCATAAATGTTATCAAGGAAATCAAAAATGAGTTGCAACACATGTAACTGCATTCTGATTTTTCAAACGACCATTTAAATCAATATGAAAAATGACAAAATTACTGATCTCCGAGGAAAATTAAAAGCGAAAGCCCCTTATAAATGGCATGATCAAACGCTCAAACACATAAAAAAATATATGACTCCCGTCGGAGCACATACTTGAATGACGACGAATTGACAATTTCATTCTGATATGTTATTTCGAATAGTATTTACGGCATAAAACTACCACATTGGTGGCTGCTTAAACGGCTGGTACAAACATAAACCTTTGTGCGAGTAGTTAACGTGTGTGTTTTCTTCTCCAGAATTGGGCGTATTATGTCCATTTAAAACTACATCTACATGCTTTTCAAATATATACTGGAATATCAAACACATTTTGACAATTTTTTTCAATGTTACCACATTTAGGAAAAAAGGGTACACGATTGAAGTTTGATTCATTTAAACAACAATTAAAATATTGGAGTTCTTTGATATTTGTCTTTTATACAACTGCATGTTAGTAATTATCATTACAATCAATTAAGCTGCTTAGTCGACTTATTTAAATATGTTTAAATTCAGTTTAGTCTGATAAAGGTATACAACTCTCACATATAGATCTTACTTTTACTTTCAATAGGTGATGATTTTGAACTTGAGCTTAGATCCTGTGATTCATATTTCAAATTCGTAGCCAAATCTTGGTATCCATTCTTCTGCAACGATTTAACAAACACGGTATACGTAGGCTCTCTCCTATTCATCAGTAAATCAACCAATGCTTTATTTTGATCATCTTGTCCAGCATGTTGTTCAATGCGTCGTCTGTCGTCAACTGATACCACCAGATGTGTCATCATATCATCTAAGATATCACTTATGACTAACTCCTCTATAATTTCGTTCCGATAATCGCTGATTCTATCTGTATTGGTATATAATAACATGTTTACAGTTGTAACTTACATCATGATAGAGAATATTGCACATTATTCAATGATTGCTCAGACTTTTTAAATTTCAAATCAATATAATTTGATCTGAATTTCTTCAGATTTTAAACATAATTAATACATGCAATACTATTATTTGGTTAATCATTGTTTTTTTTAATTATTGTTTTCTTCAAAACTATGAAAAAACCATTTTTCACGTTTTCCAATTTCTAAACAGCTTGGTTTGGAGATTATTTGGAAAATTAAAACGTTTTCTAAGAACCGTATGTTTCATTAAAACATTTATGAAACTCATATATACTGCTAGGAACAGCAACACACAGACATAATTCAAATTTGCAGAGTGAGTCTTTTACCGCTCCAGAATTATGCCTTTTTTATTTTGAAATTTGGCAATCTTGAGTAGGGACATTCCCGTCCTCAGACATATATGGTTACTTTAATATTTACAGAACACAAACTTGAGCATTGCTTAGTTTGCCAAACTCTATAGAGCTTTTGTCTATAAATAATAGTTTTTTAACATGTTTAATATAACAATCAAACATGAATTTTAAAACATAGTTTATAAAACAGTAATTGAGGGCCGACAACTCTTAATAAAATGATTGAAATATCAATCATTTTGACTTATCCGTAAATACCTTTACTCGATTTTTTTTGGGGGGGGGATTGATGTTAGCTTTACTGCCTGTCACTTTAGTTATGCTATTCTTATTTATTTTCTAATAAGTATTCACCAAAAACCCACAAAATTGATAAAAATTGTAAATGAACGACAATACATCCTTTTTGAAGTCTAACGAGTAGAATAACGTGAATAGTAATTACAATTGCTGAAATTGCAACTGTTGGTTTTATCTTTAGGATTGTGTTATAATGTGTCACCTCGGTACCTTTAAAGGGAAGTAAGATGTGACGTACAGTTCACTTTATTTAATGAACATGTTAACTAAAACAGGCTAAATACATTTATAACTAATATCATATAAAGGACACAGTAAATATGAATACAGATGGAATTTAGCACATCAAGGTCACTTAAACTATAATCGAAATTAAAATGGCTTCGTAAATCTGAGTGGTGTATTGTTTCTTTTGTCCGGTAGAAATTAAAGGTAAAGAAAATACCGCAAAAGTCAGTGCAAATTTCAGTAAAGGGCCAAAACTGCAAAAAGGGGTCGTCTTATTTCGATCGTTTGTTTTCAAAGAAGTTTTTTTTTGGTATGCACTAAGCGTGTTTCTAGTTTTATATCTGACTTTTATAATTTCACAATAAATGTTACACCCCGTTATCAGTCGCAGTGAAAGGCCATTACTTCAATGTGGAGTATCAGACAACTGCGGTCATTTTAACGAGATGTGGATTATGTTTTGCTGTCTCATTTGTTAGAACTCTACCGTTATATTCTATTATAAGAGTTCCTCATGAATCAAAACATAAACGGAACAACAACAAAATCATCATTTAAGTGTGATAACCACAATCACATGAATCATGATATATCAACAGGTGATTTTAGTTGTTTGGATTACAACGGGGTATTTTTTATGGCATATCGTGTTTTCCTTTTCTCTCCAGCGTGTTTGAAGCTTGCACAATTCTAAAATGAAAGGGGTAAATAATACATCAAAAGTTCAGGTGCATCTTAAAGATTTAACTGGTGATTTCGAACATTTCTGTCCTGCTTTTTTTATTACATGTTACTTGTTAAAATGGGAAAAGCTTTAAATAATGTTCACAATTAAGTAATGCTTTCCTTTTGTGTAACCAAACGTTTTTTTAAGAAAAGATGTTTGCAAAACTTTCCTGACTTCAAAGGATGACGATGTTGGATGAAAATATGAAAATACCTGACATATATAGGCCCTTTAGGCACAGCAAAAGACATTCTCACCCCATGAAAACAAAGTAATCTGTATTGATTACAGCCATCACAATCAAATTAATACTCTATTTGTCTGATAGATGTATAGTCATATTAAGTGTACGCACACATGTAAACTTTATTGTGTATACCTTCAATTTCCTCCTTTACTCCTACTTCGTATGTTAAGGATTCTACAACACCAGCCAAGTCCAGGCGATAAAGAGTTTTGACTAAAACTTCATATGTAGCATGATACTGCTTCCGCCATTTGCAAAGCACCTCTTCTGTTTGGCCACGAAGATTTGTAACATGATTCGATTGAATCTGATGCATTTCAACCACAGACAATCCAAGTTCGATGCCAAGCTGGAAAGTTTCCTTACCAATATGATTGAGCAGTATTTTCATATCTGATCTCAAAGGTTTAAGATTCAACTTGGCCATTGGTATCTCTAAAATTAACAATATTTTATATAACACATGATATGTTATAACGCTTTCACATGTTCTATCAAATTACTTTGCAGTTTGTTTTATTTATTTACTTTTTTATGAACAAAAAGTTATAACAACAACGTTTAATATGTCCTGCCAAACCTATCCATATAAACGAAAAAAATAACAAGGTCACTGAGTATCACTCAACATTTTGTCCAACAGAAACAGACTGCCTAGCATTTAAAATAAACACAAGGGGCTCTCGACATCCTGTATTGATCAATTGAAACTATCTGTCATTTACAATAGCCTCAGCCAAAGTCGATTAGGATGGAATTGTATGGTGTTTTTTTTGTCACATAACTATTCACTTATATTTTATTTAATTTTTTGCAGCATAGTCTTTAAATATTCGTCTCTGCGTTCATGATGAATGCATCCAAAATGGAAATGGGGCATGTGTCAAAGAAACAACAACAGGACCAAAGAGCAGACAACGCCGAATGCTACCAATGTATGGCCAGACAAGAGTGTCAGATGCAACCAATTTATAACATGATTTTTTAATTTGTCCCAATATGGATGCAGTATCTTAAATTGAAGACTAGAACATAATTTATGACTAAATTATCTAATATGTTGGTCGTGGTTTGATGATGTATGCTATTGAAATCAAAATACATCAATCGGGGCACTTAACGAGCTCTGTATTTTTATGGAATAGGCTAATACAAACTGTATAATGAAAATATATAATATAATGAGATAAAATAACATTGCTAGAACATTTATTCGAGCCCATAATTCCTAACGAAATAATATAGTCATGGCAATGGTTAATTTACTTGTATGGATTTTTTTAGGTTAGACATTTTGAAACTTTCTCATTGTTTATCTCTGAACAAAATAATTAGTTAACATTGTATAGCTTGTAAAACTCCGTTATTAGACATTATTGCTGTTTAATTGTAAGACATCAACCCTGGGTGTTTATACTACTGACTTTAAATACTGTCTAGCAAACCATGACAAAGATGTCAGACCTGATGAAAATACTGGACAAAGGTTCATCATAAACAATCTAAAGAAAATACTATTGGACAACTCATTGGAAAGTAGTGTTATGGAAGGTATTTAAAGGTTTATTCTTTATTCAACAAGGTCAATGCTATCCTTGAATCAAGCCCTGCAGAATCGTTATTTCGAAAAATGAAAAGTTTATAGGAGAATATATATATATATAGAGAGAGAGAAAAGCACAACACCTAGACGGATATTCGTTACCCTACAGTTTGGTAGTCAATAGATTTTAGACTGTCAATTACCTTTGTTTATTTGAACATCTCTTAAAATCTGAAATGACAAATGATAAAAAACCAGTTAACACATTTTTAGATTAACAAATACAGATGTTTGGTATTATGCATTTTTAAAATATTTTAGATGTTTATCTTTGTAGTATCTATATATCACTGTAGTATCTATATATCACTGTAGTATCTATATATCACTGTAGTATCTATATATCACTGTAGTATCTATATATCTTTGTAATATCGTTATATATGTGTAGTATCTATACATCTATGTAGTATCTATATGTACATATTGGTTACACATATTGTTTTTTAAAATGAAGAAATATTTCCTAGCTGGATCCTTTGATCAGTATGCCACACTGAAAATAAATCATGACATGGATCTTTTTTTTTTATTCTTGTATTGGTAAATAGTTTTTCTGTTGTCAATAATTTCTCACCAACTACAAGAGCTGATTAAAATAAACAGCAATAGGTACATTTTATCGGTCGAGGGCAATAACAAAAAAAGGTTAAGCCTTTCTGTATCTTTGTTAATTCGGTGTTGCTAAAAGAGTTTGCTAATTTAAGTGTTGACAAATCCATCTATCCATAATAATTTTTCGCATAATATGTGCAAATAAAAATCAATCTTGAAACAAAATACATAAAACCAACTGATTATTTAGGCCATATTGATATGTGTCTTATTCATCAGTTTTGATGTTAACAATATTTGTTTATCTCCTCTAGTGTGGCGTAAAACTGAGAAGACGTGGTATATAAAGGAAGTAACTGATAATAAAATGATGATAGCACAATTTAGTTCAAATTATTTGTTCCCGATTAATTAACCTTCCTCAGCAAATTATTTGACACCAAAGTATGTCAGTCAACCTGTCTTTACACATTTTTAGATCTTGTCTATTAAATTTTTGGTTTACCGTTAACAGTTTTCTCAATTTATTGTCATTCCGATAATGCGCTTTAGTGTACATTGACAGTACGTAAATCTCAATATTCTTAGCAGGTTTGAGCTATTTCAAAATGTTTCTTATCAAAGCGGTTTTAAAGACAGGACACACACTTTCAATTTTACCCAACTGTTCGATTTATAGAAAGATCGGCAGCGTTGTCGTCAAATCTCACGTGTTGTTATGGAAAACTAGTAACCTTGAAATGAGTTTGGCCACATTGGTTCCAGTTGACACAGTTCACGTCATTTAAAATGTGATGACTTGTGTTTCAAAACGAACGCAAAATAAATAAAATATGTGAATGGATCATGCTGGTAAATTGAGCTTATAGAAGAACACTGTCGATTTAACAATCCAATTTTTCATGTTTTGTGATTTTTAATGATATCAATTTCATCCCTTGGGACATCTTCTGAATGGAACATTGCAGCCACAGATTGAAATGTACTAAGAAATTTAACTTTTATTATGAAAATAAAACTTAGAATGGAAATGGGAAATGTGTCAAAGAGACAACAACCCGACCATAGAAAAAAAACCTGCAGAAAGTCATCAACAGGTCTTCAATGTAGCGAGAAATTCCCGCACCCGGAGACGTATTTAAGCTGGCCCTTTATAAATATATACTAGGTCAGTGATGATGAACGCCATACTAAACTCCAAATTGTACACAAGAAAATAAAATTAAAATAATACAAGACTAACAAAGGTCAGAGGCTTCTGACTTGGGACAGGCGCAAAAATGTTGCGGGGTTAAACATGTTTATAGGATCTCAACCCTCCCCTATACCTCTAGCCAATGTAGAAAAGTAAATGCATAAGAAAAGGCAGATTATACTATTTCTTGATAGAATGTTAATCTATAAAACTATGAAAAATTGCAACTATATAAAATTTTAACCTGCATTTTCAGAAGTGTTCCCTAGCTCAATTTTGCTCTTTTTCTTAAAAAGTGTATCGGGTTAACTGGTTTCCAATATTTATCTGTTACACACATGGTGGACCTTTCCTCAGTTTACCTTTTTCTATGAAGTGTGAACCTCAGAAGAATTTTTAAGGTTAAACATAGAATCTTAGATTTGACAGTTTTGGCAATAATAACAAAACGATAAAATGTTTCAAATGACGGGAAGTTGCAGAATGTTTGTTTACTATCGCAGCAAGGCCAAAAACACTCCTGTTGAATAATTGAAAAGATACATTTTAGAAATAAGAAAAACTCTTTAAACAACTCCATGATAAATATTGAAGGTTTGTTAACCTAGAATCTATGTAAACATTTCGTAAAATAGGAAACATGTAGATTAAAAACCAAAATGTTTAATTTTCTTCTATTGAAATTTTTACTGCTGACAAATCACTGTTCTATGTCTAAAATAGGACCCAAGAATAAAATAACTGTCATAAATATATCGTTCATATCTGCAATAAATGTGCAGTCAAATCATAGGTATAACTGTAAAATGAGAGTATTATACCAAGTAGATACAGTCTATTTTAAATTACTAACATTGAAAAATAAAGGTCATACATGTTACAGCAGATGCTTACCTTGAACATGTGTATAAACACTTTGCTGAGATTTGAGTTTATATTTGTAGTGGGAATTGATTACAAATATTTTTAATGAACTTTTCAGAAAAAAGTGTAGAAAATAGGAATTCAATTTCACCAACAATTTTATATTAGCAGATGCTAAACTTTAACTTTTGAACTGACAACTGTATGAGTAGTCGATTATACAAAATATGCAAAACGTGAAGAATCTGTTATGAATTTTGTTAATCATATTCTAATAATTCCAAATCTAATTAAAAAGAAGAAGAGAAACCTCAAAACCTTCCACAATAGCAGGTTCACTATTTTGATACATTCGTAGAATAGTTCTGCGAAATATCCGACATCTAGGTGAACAAAATGTTTTTTTTTTACAAAAATCAAGTAATTACTCCCCTAACGTTCGCTTATTTATCCGACATCATCATATTCTAAGCCTGTAATATCTTCGTAAGCCTGTAATAGCTTCTTAAAGTCTAGCGAAAAATACGTCCTTTCAATAACCATGGATGCTATCCCTATGAGTTAAGATGTACAGTGAGATCGTAACGATCACGGAGGACCCTCACAAGAAGTTAGAACACATTGTTCTTTTTGTATTAAAAATAAATTGTGAATTAATTACTTTCTTCTTTAGAAGTTCTTTAGTGTGTTTATTGCTATCGAAAAAAAAACACATTATGAAGGTTATTAAGATTTTCAATCTTCCATTAGTAATACATCATAGAAGATTATAATAACTACTTTGAATGTAACCAACGACAACGACAATAACACTTAATTGTCAAAAACAATTGATAAACATTATCAAAATGATTTTAATAAAAGTTGAAGGACATGTTAATAATTCGCTCTAATGAATACATGATCGGACTCAGACTTCTTCAAAACTAAGTTTCCCTGTGAGTACTGCTGGTTTTTTTTATTACTATTTTGCATTGCAAAGAGGTATAGGGGGATGTCTGAGATCTCATAAAACATGCTTAACCGCACCGCATACTTGCGCATGTTACTAGTCAGGGGACTCTGACTTTTGTTAGTCTTGTTTTTTTTTTTTTTAATTTCAGTACATATATTTAGTTTAGCGTGACGTTCAATTTTCACTGAACTAGTACACATCTCTATTTAGGGGCCAGCTGAGGCCCACTACCGAGTGCGGGATTTTTTCGTTGCTTCGGTCACCATTTGTGACCTTTTGCGGTAAGCTGAACTTTTGTCGGGTTGTTGTGTTTTTACGCATATTCCGCAATTTTATGACATTTACAACATACTATAATTATAGATTATCGTTGATCATCTCCAGCAATCGAGTTGAAATGAAAAATGATAATCTGTTTATCGATATTTAACCTATGACGACGTTGTAAATCATGTCAATTTCATTAGCAACGTCACGTGCCTCCTTCGTTTCTAGCGATAATTGTCCATCTCAAGCGGGTAGCATATCAATAATTGTCACAAAAAACAATGAAAGGAAAAATACACAAAATAGTGATATCAGTCTTTCTTTAGAGACTTACCTGGCACAATTTGTGGGCGTCAATGTCCTCCCTTTTCATGCTTTCCTGAATATTGTTGAATGTAGCAAGGTGTGTACTCTTCTTCCAATCATGTAAAGCGTTAATATTGATATCAAACTCATCCGTTTTGTTTGACTCAATTTTTTTCCATGTTTGATCTGGCTTTCTTTCCTTTAAATGCATATAGATTCCCTTTGTTTCTTCTTTTGTCAATTCAACTGCTAGGCGCCCAAGACGTTTGTCATCAAGTTGTCTGTCCAACCATGTATTGTCTAAACCTGTCAATATTTTGAATGCTATGACTTATACGTTGTATTTTTCGTAGACTGTTTTGTTATAAATCATGCCGTTAGTTTTCACGTTTGATTGAATTTTGGCATGCTGGGGCCTTTTAAAGCCGACTATACGGTATGGGTTGTTTTCATTGTCGAAGGACTAACGGTTTTCTACAAATGCTCACATTATATGCATTTGAACTTAGTGGAAAGTTATCTCATTTGCAATCATACCATTTCTCTGTATTTGAAATAAATATCTAGTTCTGAATTTTTACTCATTTTAATCTTCATTTCTTCAATATGGTATTTTATATTGCAATATGAGCAAAAATGGCAGGAAATAAGTGTGACATATATCATTGTGGTCATAATACATTTTATATGTTATAAAATAAATTAAATATTTTTCAATTTCCGCTTTTGATCCATGTACATCATTAATCTGCCTGTCTACTAGTAAAATGTATGTGATGACCTATAACTTTGAGGGACGACAACTCATATCCCACATGACCATCAAGGAAGATATCTTGAACGACCTATGCATTAATCAACAATTCGGCACCATCTTAAAAAGATGGAGTGCTAACACTAACGTGTCGAAGGATAAACTTTAATGAGGATGTTAAGTGTTTCGTGTAAGGAGATCTGAAATCCTCAATTACAAAGAAATCATATCTTACTACCAAGTGGGGCCAATATCTTAACAATATATAACAAATAAAAGCATATTCAAAATACATTTAAGCTTTTTATATAACAGTTTTGTAGCAAGTGTCACAGGGAGTATTTGTAATAATCCGATACTAGTATAGACAACTCTTTTTTCCCTATCACTTTATAACAAAATGATATTTTTAACATACCTGTTTAAAAGTAATGTTTTAATATTTTGAGATTAAATGGTCCGTTACACCCTACTTTTTTCGACCAATTGTATTCAATCTCTATAAAGAGTAAAAACGTACGGTACTTCTGATAGAAACTTCTAAAAGGCCCGAGCCAACTTAACATTAATTTGACCTCAGCAAGAATCATTTATTTTAATCAAAGCAGTTTTAGAACCCCAAGAGGTGGTATTGCTATTATAAAAACTAATCAAGAAATCTGTTTAATAAAGTCGTTAAAGATGACAGTTGATCTTAACCTTAGGTATTGAAAATACTGATATTCAAGTGTTCGCCCTTCAATTACATTTTAACTGTTTTTGTAAATTTTGCAAACATTACTAATGGATAAATTCCGACAACGAATTGGTAAAAAACTCCAAAGCACCTTTTTACGAACATTTATTTTTTTACAAACATTCACTACCAATTTTTTGTGTTATTTTGAACTAGTTTAATTCAGACCTCAGTGATCGCATCTTTGTGTTTTATTAGCACCTTTTAATCAAGTTCATCAACGTATAATGTTCTTACATTTTTGTGTACATGTACTTTGACAAATTGTTAAGAACTTATCATATGATGAATTGTAAAATGTTAAGAGAGCAGAATATGCTTGTGGTAGTTGAATAGACATACAGGCTGACAACTACAGTTTTATATCAATTACAATGACGGGGTTAAATTCCTTGCATCTGTTTATGTCTATTGAATTAGTGGATATTTCATAATTTAGAATAAACTTGTGTTATCCTTGGTTCCAGGAAATATGAATACTGCAACAAATTTGGTGTTGGAATCTGTTTCAGAATATTAATTTGTTATTCATGCACATATTTTAAAAATATGTAAGCCACAGTAAAGTGCTTATATGCTATAGCCAGAGGCGGAAAAAAAACAATGAAAACATTCTTACCAGGACAAAGTGCATTACATCTGTCTCCTTTTACAGGTACCTGTAACATCAGATAATTTTAAAAGAATAAAAATTCATTCTTGATGCCAGTAGCTTTCAAACGCATTATTATTTTTTAATTAACAATATGTTTTTGCTTTATCGTAGGTACCAAGGAATGTTATCAATAACTACAAACACAGACAATACCAGTAATGTTAGTAATAAACATACAATAATTTACTTTGTTTCCCTAACCATGTTTATACGTTAGTATAGATAACACACGTTTTTTACCAAGTTTCCAGTAGTACAACCATAAATCATTTTTTGTTGGGGTACAATTGGTTCAATAGATATATTTCAGCTCAAATTCGTTTTCTTTTTTGGCTTAATATTTGTACCGCAACCATTTTTAAAATTAAAAGCAACATTATTCAGTTATACATATAAATCAAAATAAGTCTTATATGGAAATTAATGTGTTTAATTTTGTTCGTGTTGACATAGGTGATGATATAAAAATACGGACACTTTTTTTCAATCACCTCCTTCAGCTATAATTTCTATAAATACATTGTAGCAGAAACATGTAAAATGAGCCGGGTAAATACTTGAATAATTGCACAATCCCGAAATCGGTTGCGATATAATTTAACTTATTGACAATGTAATAAACACATTCTAAATAACGAAGAACCTTTTTTTGTAATTGATACTTTTTTTAAAGCTTTAAAGGTACATGAATTATAGGCAAAATATTTACCTTGTCTGCAAACCATCTGGACACAATATCTGTCTCGTGTTTTCTATTATGATCTTGACATATCCATTCATCCTTGGATAAAAGTGTATGGTCAAGAAAGCAAAGGTCTGTCCCACAAACTATACCAACTTGAGTTGTAAACGGCAAATCTAAAGGACAATCAGAATCCTCTGTTACTGAGAAATAAAACTTTGAAATTTGTGTAATCGCATGTGTTAGACATTCCTGAGCAGTTGATGCAATCGTAGATACAATGGAGGTTTTCATTTTCTTGTGTGAAAGAGTAATAATTAATTTATTTCTCTGAATGTCAAATCTCATATCATGTTCTTCGTCAATGCTAACATCAGCACTGTCTGTAAAAAGCAACAGACTGGAGTTTTGACTGACCTGTAACTTCCATATTGTTATGAATGTCGCAATAAACCTGTACAGAACAGCAGGTGGTACAACTTCGTCCTTAAACGTATAAGCCAAATGAATGCTTCTGTCAAACGGCATACGTAAGTTGTCTTCTCGTTTGGTACTGATCATACATGGTATCATGAAATAGTCTGATCCATTGGTATAGTCTTTTTGTCTACAGATTATATCCAAGTGAACTAGCATTTCTACCATATACTCCTTATGTTCTAAAATCATCTGGAAGCATTCTTGTTTCCATATTTCATATAATTCCTTCTTCAACAGTTTTCCACTTTCTTTAAGTGTTTTGAAAATTCGAAGGAGATGTTGTGGCCAAAACTGTTCCTCGGTTACGATGGAGCGCAGCACATCTATCAAAAACACCGGATCGATAATAACTTTGTCTCTCAGGCCAGCTTCGTCAAAGAAGATAAGTTTTCCTAAAGCATGATTAACCTTCAGAAACAGCTTCAGCTCATCGTTATCCAATGCCATGATTTCATTTTGTTTGTTCATGCGTTTGAGTTCATCAATAGTTACTATTTTCTGCTTGTCTTCTCCTTTCTTTGCTAACTGAAGTTCAAGAGGTACAAATTTGGTCGGCATTAATTCCCCACAACGAGGATGATCCAATGCAACTTCTACTAACTGTTTCTTTAATTCATCTATATCTTTGTCGTCCTTGTTTCTTGCGTCCACAAAAATAAGTGGTCGGTATTTAAGATGTTTTTTCCCTCCATGGTTTTGAAAGAGTATTTCGATAGAGATTTCTAAGGAATGCCTCTGCTCCTCTATGTCACCCTGAAACGAAAACGTATGAAATCTAAATGTACCAACCACGAAATTGTACAATAAAATTCAGAATGAAAATGGGGAATGTTTCAAAGAGACAGCAACCCGACCATAGAAAAAAGAATAGCAGAAGGTCACCAACAGGTCTTTAATGTAGCGAGACATTCCCACACCCAGAGGCGTCCTTCAGCTGGCCCCTAAACAAATATATACTAGTTCTGTGATTATGAACGCCAGACTAAACTCCAAATTGTACACAAAAAAATAAAATTAAAATATTACAAGACAAACAAAGACCAGAGCTCCCGACTTAGGACAGGCGCAAAAATGCGTCGGGTTAAACATGTCTATGAAAGCCCCCCTTTATACCTCTAGCCAATGTAGAAAGTAAACTCATAACAATATGCACATTAAAATTCAGTTCAAGAGAGGTCTGAGTTTGATGCCAGAAGATGTAGTCAAAGAAAATAAACAAAATGACAATAATCCATAAATAAAAACAGACTACTAGCAGTTAACTGATTTGCCAGCTCCAGACTTCAATTAAACTGATTGAAAGATTAAGATATCATCATATGAATATCAGGCACAATCCTTCCCGTTAGGGGTTAAAAAACATACCATCATAACATAAATGAGAGGAACATAACCCGTGTCATGCAAATAACTGTTTTGTTTTAATAAATATGTTTAGTTCCGATGCAAAGACCCTACAAGTGAATCAGTATTAACGCCAAACTATACAATCTTTACTTACCTGACAACTGTATCGTAACTATATCCCTTCTTAATTACTCTATTTAAAGGTTTTGTTAGTGACTGAGGTGAATACTGACATGTTTGTGCTTTGTAAAGAATATTTCCATAAAAAATTTAATGTGAAATACCTGAACGTATGTCTAACTATTTGACATGGAAAATTTGTCTGTGGCTGCGCAAAACTGTCTATCTCATTGAAACAAAAGTTTTTCTTTATTAACTAGGGTTGTGACATATGTTAACGCCATATAACTCTGTAACTACAAATTTCGTTCGCTGGGAAATTCGAAAAATGACATGTTTCAAAGACACACGCAAATGCACTGATTGTATTATCTTGAAATGCACAATTTCTACTAGTTGTGTTAATCTTAGACGGTTTATTGAAATGTACAATTATTTGGAGAACTAGTGTATCAATACATCACGATAAGCCAGCATTCTGACGGTATTGCATACAATAAAATTTCAACTAAGAACAGGAGTATATACACTTAATCCGACTAGCATTCTGCTGTCAGGGATGTTTGATGCTATAGTATTTCACAAACTTACAATTTATTTTTAGAAGAAAAAAAATAACCGGGCAAAATATACGTGGCCTGTGCCTAAGTTAGTTCCAAGTATCTACTGATGAATAATAATGTATGATCACTTGTACCTAATCAATTGATTCGGAAAATATAAAATAATATAAACAAAAAAGTAAAATAACAAAAAAACTGAATTCCAAGGAAAATTCAAAAGTCCCTTATCAAATGGCAAAAAGACTGAATGCAGGATTGCTATGTTTTACTTCCAAAACCTTCATGACAGACTCGATAAAAATGTAGTGTACAGCTTATTTAAATAAAGGCAGTAGTAGTATCCCGCTGATCCATTGTCATAAATCAATTTAACTGAAACAAATGAGGGTCACAAACCAAAACAGAGGGAAACACATCATCAATAAGAGGAAACAAAACGGAACAACAGAAACAATGAATTGCTAAAAAAAACCAACGCTTATGCATTTTTTAACATGATTCCAATGTCGAGCTATCGCAAATATCCCTTTATCAAAAGGATATTTAGGGTAATCTGCATAGTATGACTATATATCATAAATATAAAAACATATCAAACCGTAATGACCAGTGATTGAGATCTGTTTCACAGATAACTACGGATATATTCAAGTTGTCGTAACTACAACTCTGCCCCCTCGGTCTCGATTATGACCTATCGAATACAATTTTTATCTGGAATTGCTCTTACATTAGCAACACGTCATGTGTTACATTTGGATCTATCAATACGTACCCTACCGGGGTTCTTAGATCAAATCGTTTTTTTAATTGGTTTCGTGTTGTTCAGTCTTTAGAAGTTCTTCAATATTTAATTTCTAATTTTTGTATTTGTCTTTTTGTCTTTTATTTAGTCATTTAAATTTAGGAGTTTGAATGTCACTTTGGTGTCTTCTACCTCTCTTTTCAAAAACAACTTACTTTGACCTGATCCTTGTGAGTGGCCACAAATAAAATTTTCGGAAACTCGTCGTCTTTCTTCAGTGTCTTGCAGTATGTTAGCACAGAATTCACCCAATGGACAAGGTATGCTGCATTAATAAACTACATATTTAATATATAAGTCATATGTCTGTAAGCAGATATAACATTTACAGACGAACTTAATATAACAAGTAGAGTTTTGGAGATTTAAAAAGTCAGATACGTGCTACATAGATGATGTATAGCTGATATGGTGATTAGGAAAATTGTAACCTTGTCACGCGAAACGCTTCATAGGTTGACATTTTTTGTTTAGCGGTAACAATCTACTCCATTGTTCTCTAAGCTTCATGTTATTCAATTTAATTTACTGAATGTTATGATTCACTTTTGATTTTTAGATGGGGAATAATAAGTTCTGAGATTGTGAGCATAAAACATATCTATAAGCTGAAATTTGATTAAAACAAAAAAATTCTTAAGATCTGTAGGACATACAAATGAGTCATCGAACATGTGGTTTAACAATGCAAAGTTCTTTTTCAGAATATATTGTTTACTAACGTAGTTAGAAATTCTTGGAAATTATTTTTTGGTCATACTGGTAGTAATATGCATAAGTTAAAACAAATTTGTTTTTTAAGTTTTGATATCTTCATAAACATGAATTGAATCGGAGTCCACTCGTTTAATAGACACAACAAACCCAAAATAGTTAGGTCAACCATACTTAAATATCCCCAAATTGTTATTAATACTATTTATGCATGCACTTCTCATTTAACTTTAAAAATATGTAGTAATGATTTATTTTCAAAGAATCATCATACGCCAACCAGCCTGAACAAGACGCTGATCATCAATTAGTTCGTTAAGTACTAGCTTTAATACATGTATAAATTCCCTTTAAAGTTATAAATAAAAGAAACGATTTTAAAGTATGTACAGGTGCAATCTATGTATGTATTTCTCTTATAAAGACACATTAGAATTATGTTCAAAATGTTTGCTTTTTAGAGAGGTTTGCCAGCAAAAACGCACTTCGTATAGGTGCAATGATAGTGTTTAAGTTTTATCGACTTTAGCCGGTCGATAAAATTAATGTCGGATATGCATTTGTACACTTTGTACTTGCATCAAGTTCAAAATGTATTAATGTTGGTGTTATCCTGAAGTACTTCTCTGACCGTCACCTATCCAAAAATCATGCATTTGCAATTGATGAATAGACGCTTCATACCTCCATCCTCTTCATTAATGCTTTCTCCACCATTGAAAATAAGAACAAAAGTGCCTCTACTTGATATAAACAATTGATGCGTTAGGTGGTAAATTTTCTGTCCTCCGAAATCCCACAGGTCAATTGGCACAATTGTCATTTCGTAGTTTCCTTTCATGCATTCCGAACGAACAAGCTTGATAATGTCGTCATCAGATATTTCCATGGTCTTTGATGAATCCTTTCTTGAAGTTCCCGTCATGTTAGTACTACTATCGTCTAGTGTTTTGATTCTTGTGTTTGTTTTACCTGCAAAGCAACAAATTACATTGTTTTATGACAAGTCATAATTGAAAGATATATGAAGGAGTAATTTCAATCGAAATATATAAACATCGATAAACTTGTTTGATAACATTTAAAGTATAAATTCTTATAAAATAATCTCGTATGCCTTAATGAAATATTTTATTTGAGTGAATTTGATTAGAATCTGCTATAAATGTTCAACAATAGTTTAACTCAACCATATATTTTTAAAGTCATATAAAACGAGTGACCGTTGAAAAATAGTATCAATCCAATTATTGAACCAATGCATACCTCTGTGAACGAATTTATCATTGTTTTTGCATAATCGTATAATCGTCAACAAATATTTCAAAATGTCAGTGTTTTTGTGAAAATATGGCAGCTAATTAATAGTCGTGTTTAGAAGCCGAAGTTTAACGATTGTCACTGTTTTTAAACAATAAACAAAGAAGCATGCATGGATATTCAGGTCAGCATGTGTATAACATGTTCACTTTACTAAGATATAGTTTATCTTGATTACAGCGCGATGTTTACGTTTTGTTTTTCATTTGCTCTTGCGTATTGCGATTACATGATTTTTACGAGAAAGGTCACGATGCATACGGAAAACATCTCAGCAAATTGTTTGCTGAAGGTAAGCAATTAAAAAAAAAAGTAAAACTTTTTCTTAATTTAAACAAATCATAGAATTGTCTTGAGAAAAAAGTATATGAACACAACTTTTATGATAAAAACTAGCCATATAGTTATAAAAAGCATCTGCATATTTTTTTTTAAATTTTAACATTCATGTGACTTTATCTTGACATGCTAATTTGATCAGAAAGTTTTCCAGCGAAATGTTAAAAGTAAAAGTAAAAGTACAAATGTATCTATCAACTTCTGTATGTACATAAACCGTATTGATTTATTATATATGTTCTACGAGATTGTTTTGAAATCAACATAGTTATCAATTTGATTTTAAATATATCTTTTGGAAAGTTAATACTTTTTATTGCCGGCATGAATATCAATTATATGGTCATTTTTATAAATTTTCTGTTTACAAAACTTTGAATTTTTCGAAAAACTAAGGATTTTTTTACCCCAGGAGTAGATTACCTTAGCCGTATTTGGCACAACTTTTTGGAATTTTTGGTTCTCAATGCTCTTCAACTTTGTATTTATTTTGCTTTTTAACTATTTAGATATGAGCGTCACTGATGAGTCTTATGTAGACGAAACGCGCGTCTGGCGTATAAGATTGTAATCCTGGTACTTTGATAACTATTAATATATTAAAATACAATATTTCATAAAAAAAATGAATGCATAAGGAAGACAGCGAAACAACGGACATACTGCACAATGGCAACATACATAAAAACGTGCAATATTCCTGAATTAACTTGATATAAGACATTTTAACAAAAAAATGAACCTGGTTGTATTGCTAGCCAAACCTCCCGCTTGTATGGCAATAACAAAAGACAGCTTTCTTACTTTAATGACGAAACTTAAAAAACAAACAAACAGGTATTTGTTTTTACAAACATCAGTTAAACTGCTCCATTATCAATCAATACATACGTGTGGTTGTGATGCATACGTGAGGCTTATTATATAAAGACACCATAATTACATTAAAACTCATAGGTCGAAAATATAGTAACAATGCAATGACAAAGAAAAAGACAAACGACAAGCAACAGAATACAAGCACATCATAGACTTTTCTTAACAAGAGACTGAGTAACACAACCCTTTAAAAGGTTGATTTCAGGTCGGATTGCTCTTGTAAGGACAAACACAGTGACACATATAGTTCGATATGTCACATTCAGGGAAAATAATGACCCGAAATATATCATATATTAAATTCTCATTCACAAATAATGTTGAAATTTATGTTAAACGTATTCAGTGAAATGATTTCTTTGACGGGTTTGAATGAAATTAAGATGAGAACTGTTACATATTATTGGAAACAAACACATGAAACAGATGGTAGAATTATGATCATGATGGTATTATTTGTTATGATTTATAATTTTTTGATCATTTCTATCAAAGTTGGTGAAGCTGAAATCTATCTACTTATTATCTAACCCATTTAACATGAACGATACATCTAAAAGAAAGATGAACGATACATCTAAAAGAAAGATAAAAGGTGCTTTAACGTTGTGGTACAGACCACGCAACTGTTATCCATAACCCGATTGATTTAACCTGTGGCTTCAATTATTTCTGAATCACTGGTTTTAAACACGATTGTAAAACATGGACTTAAATCCCCTTCCTTTAGCATTATGCAAATATTAAGAAATGTTACAAATTTTACCTTAAATGTACAAATGAACAGTTACGTTTTGTGCAAGGAGAGAAGAGGCAGACGTTGAAATAAATAAAAAATAATCTACCGTTGGGTGCAGACCAAGAATAACATAAAATAAACACACGTAAACGCCGCGTGCACATATTTCATTTGTTAACTCAAATTTGTCACGTTTTTTACAACTGCGTTAACGCGGTCAAGACATGAAGTTTTAATGAGTATTCTTTGCGGGATATTAAACGAGACAATGTTTCAAGAAAAAAAAGCAGACGACAATGAAATGATCTATGAAATGTTGTTTTCAGAAAATAACCTTATTTCAAAATATTTGCCGAAGTTCATGGTTTCCTAAATGATTTAGTTTATAAACATTTAAATAAACGAAAAATAATATCAATTGTATTTAATCTATCCTTCCCTGCAGACTTAACCCTTTCACGTTCCGCCAAATTGGACGTAAACTTATGGAAAGACACTATCAAATTTCAAATGCATATAGCATTCGCACTGAAGCTGACACAAAGGTCGTTTTGGGTCCATTTGAGAGATAATTGATTAAATATTTCAAAGAAATAATTATATTAGAAATTTTGTCTTTTGAAGTCACGTGTTTTCTGTCCAAAAGTCACGTGACTTGCGAAAAAAAAGTAAAAAAATACAAAAATCTAGCGAAAAAGGTCGTTGGAGACTTTTATTATGGCTAATAGGATATAGTTTTGGTGTCAAAGCAATATCCCAAGTCTGATAGAAACAGGAAAGTTACCATTATGGTATAGTTGGGGGAAATACGTGCTGTATGCCTTCCAAACGTTGATGGCCGCAATATGCAAAATAACGGATTTCAGCCGTTTTTTCGTCAAAAATCTTATCCTTGACACAAATTTCAGGTTAGATTATGTTTATTCAAACAGCACATAGAATTTTGACTTTAAAGGTAAAGATTCAATGAATTACCAATAATAACTTTGGTGTTTTGGGCCTATGATGTTTTAGTTTAAAAGGGGGGGTGCAATTAGGAGACACATTATTTAAAAACATACAAACATTGTTTTTAATTTGAGTTTTGTATGTATTCACGACCTTCTTTTTGAAATTGAAAGTTAAGTTAAGTTAAGTTACATTTAATAAAGGAAATTATTTTTTCACCTTCGGCTTGGAGGTTCGAACATGCAATCTTCCTGATGTGGGCTAGTGCAGCTTCCCACTGAACCACGGGAGTTCAAGTTAAAAATATTGAAATTTTAGTAGTTAACTGTTCCATTCACGAAGTGAGAATTAACAAATAATCAGTCTGTTTTCGTTTAGAAATTAAGTCTTGATATAACATATAATTGTTGTTAATCCCATCATTTTGAGCAAATATAGGATGATATCATACTTTAGTCTGCCATTTTTTTTTTTTACTTTTGCCGATTTTTTTATTTCAATAAAAGTGTTTTCGGCATTAACATAACCAGGCACTTCAGAAACAATGTTCTGTTACATCTATTTCAACTTCGAAAAAAAAAAATCATCACTTTTTGTCTTTTTTTGTCTCTTTTTCAATTAATTTGGAAAGTACTAACCACAAATTGAGAGTGCATTTCAAGTAAATGATTGCGTTGGTACACTTGCAATCACTTATTTCACTTGGGTACAAGTTTTAATCATACTATGAATAGTTTCCTTCAAAAATACACGACGAAGTTAATAAAAAAAGTTATATTGCCCCAAAAATCAACAGTATATTTTCCCAAACTCTACGGAAATATTGTGTTCAAAATAAAAAAAAAACACGGTTTTCACAGGAGAAAACGTTGTCCGTTAGGGGCGATTTGATGGCAAACCGTACTCGGAAGAGGTTTTAAGTACCAAGAATCACCAAGCTGTGATATAGGGGATTGATTTGAGCCATCAACCACTTCTGTGGCTATGGACTATGGACTTTCGAAATTGATTTTCCTCTGAGTTCAGTATTTTTGTGATTCTACTTTTTTCTGTACGTCAACAAATGTCAAAGTTTCAATACTTTACGCAAGCTAGTTGCCCAAAAATATAGCCCATCGGTACCAGAATACCGATGGGAACAGGAAGGGGTTAAGGAATTGTTTTCAAAAATATGGTAGAAATAATTCCTCCCCGTCATTATACGTACAATGGTCCAAGTTTTAATTCTTTAATTCTGCATCAACTGTAGCTGGTTGTACAGCTGATAGACAATCTGCATACTTGGGTTGTTTTGTTTAATTTACAGGTGTATGTTTAAGGGATGTTTGAGAATTATCTATTTGGTAAACAACTAGCATAGTGTTACATAAAATACAAGTACCTTTCAATACTTTTAATATTCGCCTTTGGAAAGCTTTCAGTTTTGACTCCTTTTTTACATCCTTTTGAAAACCTACACTCGGGTTTGCAGCACATGGATTCTGTAATTCCTCAATAATTGTTATAGCGCTTTGATTCTTTATTTCCTCACTCCTTAATAAACTCTGAACTGATGCATTCAAAACAGTACCTGAAATATTTGAAAATATTTTTTTTATTTGCATTGTCTAATTTCTTTTTTTTGTACCTTTAATCATGTAATGTGTCTGTTAATTTAAGATTGAAGATTTTAATGTACAATCCATGAACTATTATTCTTTTCAATGGTCTCTGGATTTCCTTAGATTGTGTTATCCTAGAACTTAGTAGTCTTATTTATAATTAAAATGTCATCAATAATCATGAATCTTGCTGTCAATAATCATGTTTAAACCAGCATAACGTTTCTGTTAGTAAAAACCAAGCATTACACACCAATAGGTTTATAGTGCCTTAGATGAATTTCACCAAGTCTGTGTGATCGTAATGTTTAGACCATTTTTTTTAATAAGTTACTAGTTAAAAAGCACTGTTAAACAATCAAGCAGCAACACAGTCAAAATGAGCCAACAATGTTGGTTTTTTGCCTAATCTTGTTTTTAATGAAGTGTTTTGTGAACCCTTTGCATTAATTGTAAAAAGATGTAGAGTTTGAATTGGTCACTCAACAGAAATTAACTGAATAGGTCGAATTCAAAATAAATGAGGCACAGCATATTTAACAAACTTATTTAATTTACAGTCAGTCTGAATGATTTGAGGAACAGAAAATTATGTGTCATTATATGTTGCACTTGTAGAGACATTTTCCAAATAATGAAGTGGTGCCCGATTTTTTTCAATTTTTTTTTTCATATTTTTTTTTAAAGTTTTGATTTTTTTAAAGTTTTGGGGTTTTTTTCAACAAAAAAAGACGTATATCAACAAGCAACTGTTATTTCAAAAACTACAAAGTCTATACTTTTAACTTTCAATAATGATTAAATCTTAGAAGCAGATATAGAATGTCACTGTTTTTAGGCTTAAAAAAATGTAGTAGCATGTTAGGAGTACAACACTCAAAATGCCTAAATTGTATAGCAATGATAGAATGGAATAAGTTTTAATTCAAAGATTGTAATGCAAATATGAAAGACATTTATACTTTTAAAACAATGTCTCATCCGTCCAATGAAACACATATTTTAATGCTTAACGTTGTACATAGGTGAGGTGTTGAAATTTGTGTAAGATATTCGGACTACTTAGGTTTTTATCATATCATGCAACGTAAAATATTTTGCCCCGTAACATATCAAGTGGCAGCAACCCAACAATGGGTTGTTTGATTCATCTGAAAATTTAAGGGCTGATAGATTTTGACCTAATGAACATTTTTACCCATGTCAGATTTGCTCTAAATGCTTTCGTTTTTGAGATATAAACCAAAAACTGCATTTGACCCCTATGTTCTATTTTTAGCAATAGCGACCATGTGTGTTGATAGATCAAAACTTCGGATACAATTTAAACCTGATATCCTAAGGAACATTCAGTTAAAGTTTGGAAGTATTTGGTCTAGTAGTTTCAGAGGAGAAGATTCTTGAAATAGTTTACGACGACAGACGACGACGACAACGACAACGACGACAGACGACAAACGACGGACGAGGGACGACGACGGACGCCGAGTGATGGCATAAGCTCACATGGCTAAGCCAGGTGAGCAAAAAAACTAGTATGCATCACTATGTATGACCGAAATGATATATGCTTGCGTTGAGTATATTTGTTAGTCGTCATTTTGATATAATAATACAAAAACGTCATAGAAATAGTTCATTTTAATATCCAGCGTTGTTCAAACTACAACTGGCATGATTGCAATTTCTATTTTGACTTCAATCAATTGCAGTCCATTTTAATTGTAGATATAATGCGTTACATCAGAAACTCTCAGAACAGGGTAGAAAAGCTGTATTTGCTCTAAAGAGAAATGTAAAAGATATATATATTTAAAATCTGTAACTTACTTTTCATTTGTTGATACTAATATAAACAGTGCACTTTGTTATGGTTGTGAAATTTGGGGTGCTCACAAGGCACCAGCTATAGAAAGAATACATCTAGGCTATTGTAAAAATATAATGAAAGTAAAAAGCTCCACTGTAATGTTATGTTGTACTATGAGCTAGGTAGACTGCCATTATTGCACACCCGAAAATGTCACATTTTTAAATAAAGGTTTAATCTGTTATGAGTTACGAGTCCAAAAAGCGAACCAAAATTAGACAAAAAACAACACACTCGCAGGCTACCTACAACGAAAGTGTGACTAGAGTGTGTGTGTTGTTTATAGTACAAAGTAAGGTTACAACGGCAAATCATATAAAACATTTTATCAGTGATGATCTTTTTGTAATACGTTGCTATTGCAATAGGAAAATGGAGGCGTCGACAAACTTAAGATTCAAATAAGAAATGTGAAATGTCTTCACACACATTACATTAAAAGATCTTTATTGTCGACGTATGCGCTCTATGCTTCCTGTTCAATAATCTATGTAAATTCACCTATTTAATTGATTTTTTGGTGAAAAATCAATATGACTTGAACTTTTGACGTCATAATGAAACGCAGAAACGGAAAATGTTCAACAAAATGTTTTATATCCTATGTAGTCAATGTATTAGCTATAATTTATCGTGATATTGGTCGATAAATTCATTTGAAATTTACGCTAGAAAAGGGGGCCATTTTAGGACCTTATCGAACATACTCCTTTAAATTGGAAATATTTAGGAATATGACCTGATTTGTATCATATAAATACAAAATTCTGGATTAACAGTGATATGATGTATTATGTAATCCTTATAATAACTATCTATATTGTTAATCAAAAAAATAAAATTGAGTAGACTCTTAAGAGAATTTTTTTGCTGATGGTTTAAAAAATGCCTTTTTCCCCATTTTTCAGAGTTTTTCTTAATTAAGCCAGATATGGGGTGAAGACTTGAGATGACTTGTGTAACACTACTGCTAATCTACTAACACCATTACACTTTTTTGTTTCATGATATAACTGTTTATAGATGGAATATGCCAATTATCAAGTACTGGGGACTAATAAAGGTGGATTCAGGGTTTGAACAAAAGGGGGGGGGGGGCTTTTTTTTTAAATTGGTTTAAAATGTCTAAAAAAAAATTACCATAGTAATGTGCATTTGAAATTAACAATTTTAACCCTCTTTTATTTCACTAATCCTGGTTATGCCCCTCTAATGTAAAACTAAGTCCTGAATTTCATAAATGATTTTGATTTTTTTAAATATTAAGTTCATTCATTCCAACCTTTCCAAATACACAAATGAGACTGTTTGTATGTTCAACAGTTGATTAAGTCTGCCATTATTATTTCTTAGTTTATAGTTAAAGCCTAAATCATGCATGGGGTTTTGATTATTTATTTGCTTTAAATATTTGTTCATGCTGCTGGTTTTTATCATTGTTTATAGCTTGCTATATAGAGTATGGGGTTTGCTCAATGTAGAAGGACCAATAGTAGACACATCAGTTTTGGTATTGTGTTGGTATTTGTCTTATTGGCAATTATACCACAACTCCTTATTTGAGTTTATCTGATACAAAAAAAAAAGTCTTTAATTTTACTGACTTTACTCATATTTTATAACTGATATATATCCATGCACGGAATATACTTAAAACTTTAACTTAAACTGCATTAAAGTCGTATCTATTGTATAAGTATAAAGATGGCGGGATAGAAGGGTCCTCATCCCGAAATCCCTGGCTTAAAAACACCAAATCCTAAGAACCCAACATAAAATAAATTTTAATCCTGACATCGCGAAATTATACTAAAAAAGATTCCCTTATACCGAAAGGGTAAATCCCGCAATCCCGAGCTTAATCACACCTGAACCCAAACTAGACCCGAAACGATTTTGAATACAAGTATTGTTAGGTCAAATTTATTCCAATATCATAAATTCTTTTCAATACATGTGATGTCCGTAATTTCTGATGAATTAGCTTTTAAAAAACTCTGATTACAGTATATTTGCGAAGAATACAAACTTTTCATTGCAATTTTATCCCTTTTCGTAAATGCCAACTTGAAAGAACATTGATTAAATTTGCGGGACAAGGTAATGCAGAGATTGATCACCAAAAAAATTACAAATACGAAGAGATTGTCATACATTTACGGAGTCCATTAAGTGCCGCGTAAAAAAAAAAAATATTTTCTTTTCTACTTGTGTACAACTTTTTAAAAAAATGCATCGCCGATCGCAGCCTGATACGACTGCTGAAGTAAAAACACTGAACAGATGGTGCATTTTTGGACACACTTTTGAAGTTTGATACATATTGAATGGATTGTGATCGAGTTTTTGACAAATAAATATGGGTTTCTGACAAATAATAAATGTGGCGAAAGATCTTAAAGATTTGAAATAGGCAATATCCCGCTTACATGTTTAACTATGGAAGAGACAGTTAGATTGAAAAAGTCAGAAATTTTGTCAAATTTAGATTCAAATCTTGCACATCTGTCTTTTGATCGTAGAGAAGAAATAAAAGCTTTGGTATTTTCTTTTAAAAATCTTTTTCCAGATGTGCCAAACAAAACCACTGCTGTTTGTCAAGATGTTGATGTTGGAGATGCTTCTTCAGTTAAGCAACATTCTTACCGGCTCAATCCACTCAAACTTGAAGGTATGACAAAGAAACTAAATATATGCTTGACAATAATAGTATTGAGCCAAGTAACAGTGAGTAGAGCTCTCCTTGTCTCCTTGTGCCAAAACAAGATAAAACCTTTCGTTTCGTGACTGATTTCAGAACAGTAAATTCAGTCTCAACATCTTATTCCTATCCGATTCCAAGGATAGACGATTGTAATTACAACATTGGTCAAGCAACATTTGTGAGCAAATTTGATTCGTTCAAAGGTTATTGGTAAGTTCCATTGACACAGAGAGCTCGTGAAATATCAGCTTTTGTTACACCAGATGGCTTATTTCAATATACTGTAATGCCTTTTGGCATGAAAAGTGCACCAGCTACATTTCAAAGAATGATCAATAATGTTATAAAATATTCAAACTGTTATTATGCTTATATTGATGATCTAATTGTATGTAGTGATAGCTGGGAACAGCATTTAACACATGTGTATGATACTTTTGATAGATTGTCACAATAATATTTGACTGTTAATCTTGGTAAAAATGAATTTTATCAAGGCATTGTTAATTATTTAGGGCATACAGTTGGCCAAGGTAAATTGAAATATATTATTGCTAAAGTGGAAGCTATTTCCAAATTTCCTCCTCCTACAAATAAAAAACAACTTATGAGATATTTAGGAATAATTGGATTTTACAGAAAATTCTGTTCAAATGTTGTTACTGTTGTTCAATCAATGACTCATCTTTTACGGAAAGATATTAAATTTATCTGGGGTGAATATTGTCAAAAATCTTTTGAAAATAGCAAATCACTTTTAATTAATACTCCAGTTCTGATTACTCCAGACTTTGAAAAACAATTGAAACTTGCCGTTGAAACAAGCGATGTAGGAATTTGAGTTGTTTTATATCAAGAGACAGATGATAATATTGAAAAACCTAAATCATATTTTTCCAAGAAATTAGATAAACATCAGAAAAATTATTCAACCATTTAAAAAGAGTGTTTTGCAATGTTGTAAGCATATTTACATTTTGATGTATATTTGAATCTCACTGTATATCATATTCTTGTTGGTACAGATCATAATCCTCTCACCTTCATACATAAAATGAGAAACAAGAATCAGAGGTTGATTAGGTGGAGTTTATTGTTACAGGAATATGATGTAATTGTAAAACATATTAAGGGTAAAGATAATGTAATAGCAGATGCTTTATCTAGTGCTTATTAAAACACTTTGTATATACTATGTATTGTTGTTTATATTATTCATGATAAGTTATTGTTCCAATAAAACTTCTTTTAAGGGGGAGGTGTTATAATATTGTAATTATTGTATTTATTTATGTTAGCCTGATTTGTGTTGTGTGGCCTGATAGTTGTTTACAGAATAATCTTAAAACTGTGCAGTTTAGAAATCACTGGAACAATTACAGAATAATTGGAACTTTCCATTTGACTTACATAATGATTCCAGAATTATCCTAATAGAAGATGCGTTATATAAACTTTTACATTTTACTAGAAGCTCCCGTTGTAACTTTCTATGACGTAGACTTAGACTTAGACTTAGATATCGAAAGACATTAGTATTCACAGCATTTGGATTGACACTTTTTTTCTACAAACAAGATCATACTGGATTGTGACCTTAGTACTGAACGTAAAATTCAGATTGGATACCTATAAGATTTCCGAATACAGATAAAGATAAAAGATTGGACTCATATTTTGACAGCTAAGTTGACAGTAATATTTGTGTAATACTTCTTGTAAACTTTGGTATAATAAATCTTGTTAAATTTTACAATTGATTTGTGTATGTTGTTGGCTACAATTTAAAGGCGATTTCTGGCTGTAACAATGTTCTTTAATTTGTCTTTATGAAATATAGTTTTACTGTTTAGTCTGTGTGCGGTTACATTCCTTTGACGTGTCTCTGTGCATGCTATACTTAAACAACCAGTAATTGTGTTATTGTGCTTTGAATAATTTTTGTTTCTTGTCTTTAAATTTTGCTAATGTACTTTGTCTATATGCTATTTTGTGTTTCTTTGTACTATATAAATTCTGAATGTAATTGAGATTATATTTCACTGTTGACTTCTATTACCCAATTTATGAGAGTTGTACTTATTATGTCTATTTGTTTTGTTGGCACATACTTGTCAATATAAAGAATGTCAAGATAGAGATTTAGCTAACTATAAAACCAGGTTGAATCAACCTTTTTCACATAGAAATGTTTGTTCTCAGTCAGAAGTATACAAGTTGTAATCCATTTGTATGATACGTTTGCCATTTACCTACACACTTCCCATTTGGAATTTTTTAATCACGCAACTTGGACTTCAATGCAGTTTCGTCTTTTGAATTTTAAAAGTGCATGGGATAGCACTTTTAGATTTAAACTTCGACAACTCTTGTTTATGTTAACTTTTTCTTTAATATCAAATGTGATATGTGAAAGTTGTATTAAAGTCATTCTCAATGTAAGATAGCAAATATTCACCATTGATTGGTAAACATATTAATCATGTTAACTAGACATAACAAATTTGTATTTTTGGAATGAAATTTATAAGTAAGATTTAAATGATATTTTTTTGTATCATGAAACAGCTTTTAAAGTTATAGGAAGATATGGTATGAGTGCAACTGAGACAACTCTCCATCCAAATTACAATTTATAAAATTAAAATATTATAGGTCAATGTACGGCTTCAATATATATATTGCAAGATGACAGATGATTTGTTTTATCAAAAAAAAAACATACAAATATATAGCATATATAATGTGTAAAAAACATTAAACAAAGAAGTCATTAAAACTCGCTGAGATTTACACTGTAAACAGCATCAGGATGACGGAAATATGTATTGTAAACAAACCACTTTTTTACAAGATATTTTTTCTTTGAAAAAATATGATAAAGAGTGAAAGCTGTACAACATATGATTTTTAAAAAGCAGTATGCACAAGGTGTCACTATTCGTTAAGGTATTTCCGAATTCTTATAAGTTTACACTAGTCAAATCATATTTCTAGTGTCAGATTATAATCCTGTTACCTTTGATAACTATCTAACCAGCTTTCGTCATGGGAAACAATGGTGCTACGTTTACAGATGTCCAAATTTCAGACAATACAGTGTATAGAAATCGTTATGATGCATGAGGTAAATAGTACAATGCAGTAGTCCAGGTCTGATATAAAATAGTCAACCAAACATAATTCGTAATATGAAATATTTTAGAAACAAAAAATGAAACATTATACGTATACACAGCTACTGAATATTTCAAAAAACAAAAGACTAATAAATCCTATAATATAGCAGGAGATAACACAAAATTTCATCAAGGCAGTCATGACAACTCTTTGAAATATCGAATATTATAATGCATGCATTCAATTTACTGTTCAATAGACATGATAGAGTAGAAAACATATGGTTTTTTTTTCAAAATTACATAAATTATACCTTTTTCTAAGAAAATCCAAACTTTCTCCTTTATATTCATGCCCGCCCTTCCAAGATATATCCATATGCCATCTGTAGATTCACGTTCAATCGGAGCTTCGTCCCCCACTAAAATCTTAGCTAGTGTTGTCTTTCCAACTGCGAATTTGCCCGTCAAAAATACACGGTTCCAGTAGCATCTATACGATCCAGTCTTTAAAAGATTATCAAATTGCTGATCAGAAAACTTCAATTCATTTTGTAGACCTGCAATTCAAAAACTTATTAATAAAATATGATAAAATGCAATTTTTTTTGTCTGAATTTAAAAAAATGCGATTCAAAAAATGACGTTCATAAGCATGCAAACCAGCTGATGATACTGCCTTGATGGTTTGCAGGATGAACCAATATACATCTTTAAGTATGTCGAGCAGCCATAGCTGGTTAGTTCTTTTCAAAATAAAACATATCACATAGAATAATATTTCATAGGGATTTAATCACCTAGATCCTGATAATATAAATAAGTAAACGATGAATATTGCACACGAAACAACTATCAGTATACGCAAAGATAAAATGTTAACCATTACAAAATATGTTTTGTCATTTGATTTTGGCATGTGATTATGGACTTTCCAACTAGATTTTCCTTTGAGTTCAGTACTTTTGTGATTTTACTTTTTTCATGTCATATGACTGTAATGTCAACAGAGATTCAAACATATAACATTCAGGCATGCGTGCTATGGAAACCCAACAAAATGTAAAATACCCCCCCCCTAAAAAAAGTTGGTCCAAAAGAGCATCAAACAGTTACAATAACCAATTTACGAGATCGGTATAACATCTGTGTAGGAAGATTTTAATTTCGATTATCATGATTTATTTGTTGATCTTACTTTGCTTAAAATGTTTTGCACTTTCTGTTTCTCTCTACATTCATCTAATATTGTTTATTCTAAAACAAACTAGAAAAGTGTGTTTCGAAATATTGAAGGGAAAGTAAACGATGTTGACCATTTGACTTTTTTGTTGATTTTGGTTTCTCTATCATTAGGATTTTAAAAAAATAATCACAAATAATCCGATATACTATTTTTGCACAACAGCAGTCATGTTTTGCAATGGCTCAAATGAAACAGATACACTGTTTTACTAAAATATCATTGTCTTGCCAACATATTTCAGGCTTGAGACAGACGTGGTATGGTTGAATTTAATTTTGAACCCACAACCCTGTCCATAAGATTGAACAGTAATGTAACACACCACAAACATGACACAAGTACTCCATTCCAATGAAATCAACTAATATCGGATCGACATCAGATATGAATATTTCGGATGAGAATGCACATAAATGATAGATCAGTAGTGGATGTGTTTATTGATTTATCATTAAACATCTAATAGATAAAACACCTAACAGTCGGATAAATAATTCGCGACTTTTCATATTGGACTCTTACTGTTTGTATATGTCGTTGGGTACTCTCTTCATTAAAGATCACCAAGACATAACAATTATTTATATGTTAAGACTAACCTCTAACTACTGGAGTTTCTCCTTTCTGTTGCGATGCTCCTTGTAATTCTTCTGTGGGCATGACAGTCTTTAAATTAACAAAAACCCAACATGTTAGTATAAATAAACAAATTATATCAAATACTATATAAGATGCAACAAAGCAAGCATTAACTAAAATGAAGATGTTGGTTAGTATATACAAAAAGAAAAAAATAAGCACCTTCTGATATATTGCATTACATTTTTTCTACGAAAAATATTAATTTGAATCTAAATATATTTTTTAACAAGACCAATGTTCCTTTAAAAAGATGTGACCATACAGGTTTGCCCGGTTATTAAGATATCGAGGTTTGATGCACGCGAACCACGCCTCCCATGCAAATTACAAAATGCAGTTTCCCCGGGATTCAAATTTGAGTATTTAAGTCCGGCCATTTGAAATTTTTACTCACAACCTGTGAACATGGTACGAAGACGAATATCGGAGGCTCAAAGGTAGCAGATTGTCGGCATGCAGTCATCAGGGTTATCTTATAAAGCTATTGGACGTCGAATGGGCTACCACTATACTGTTGTCAGCAGGCTAGTGCGGAAGCACATCAAAACCAAAAACGTAAAAGACTTGCCAAATGCAAGATCCGGTAAAAATTGGTAACATCGATCGCAACGTGAAGACAGGGCACTGCAACGTCTGGTTAGAAGAATGCCATTCCTAACTAGTCCTGTTCTTAAAAAAGAATGGTTACCTCATGGATAGTTTTCAACCAGAACATTGAGGAATCGGTTGAAATCAGCAGGACTGAAGTCAAGAAGGTTAATAAGACGTTCGTTGTTAACTGACCGACATCAACAACTGCGTTTGGCATGGTGCTTAGCTCGTCGTGGTTGGAACTTCAGGACTGGGACAAGATCCATCGGTAAGACGAAAGCGGGTTTCTTCTGCATGTAACAGATGGAAGATTGAATGTTTAGAGACATAAAAATACAGAATATACCCCAATAAACATCAAAGCAACTGTCTCGTAAGGCAAAGGCTCTGTGGTGGTATGAGGATGCATCTCTCATGACTGCCATTGGACTTGGTCACTATACGAGGAAACCATAATGCTTATCAATACATCAGAGAAGTTCTTCGACCAATAGTTGTACCTCATTTTGATAACCACTTATTAGCTGCAAGACATGTGTTTATGGATGACAACGCTAGGTCGCATCGTTCACATCGTTCAAAGCGAAGCACATACTGCTCTTCCGTGACCTGCGATGAGCCCGAATTTAAATCCGATAGAGCATTTTTGGGACAGGTTCGGCCGTCGGGTACAGATAACCGAACCACCTATACATATTACGTCAGTTGGAAGCAACGTTGCACTGGGAAATAACAGCAAACACCACAGCAGGAAATCCGACGACTAGCTAGACGGGTGAGACGCAGGGTTGAGGCCTGCATCCAATCACGTGGTGGTTTCACCAAATATTGAATACTGAAATATGGATCACGTTAAAAGGAAGACTTACAATGAACGTTTTCTAAGTCAAATGATATAAGTATCATGCATAACTAACTTAGAAGGTCCATACTTAAAATGGACACGTTTTAGTGTTTAAACTAGACTTTGGTTATTGTTTGTGTCATTTTGGTCTTTTGTGGATAGTTGTAGGTGTAATACCACTGATTTTTCCCTATTAGTCTTTGTTAAATTGGCACTTTAAAAAAAATTGTACAGTATTTACCTTTATTTCAACCAAAGAAATACTTTGCATGTATAAAGTTTAATCCTTTCCAGTGATACAGTGAAAATTTCACACTACATTTCATTGCATATAAGAAAGTAACCAACACGGGAAGTAAACAACCCAATTTTTACACTGTTATTTACTGGTTACCTGCTTTGGTAGCTATGTAACCAGAACGTTCCAAAATATTTTATAAGACCATCAAATAAAAAAAGAATGATGCTTTCAGACTTCCAACATACATATTTAAGACTCAGAAAAATTTTAGAGCATTGAAATGCAGGGTTAATTTTCTACAACTGTCAAATTCAAGGGAATATTTTTTTAGGCCTACTTTCGTATGCAACCGGATGCGACGTACCATGATTTGGTGGTATTACACCTGTATCATAGGCAATCATACCACATCTTCTTTTTTATATTTTGGTTTAATTGAAATCTATTCATTTTCATTTTTGTTGCAATTTGTTGTGTATTTCTTAAAGCTTATGTTATGCCCTTTCAATCTGCATTAATAATTATTGCACCAAATGCCCAAGAATCCCATTTCCCTTATCGTCTTATTTGTAATTTTTTTCTTTGTGTAAAGTAAATTTAACCGTTAGTGTCAACTATAATACTAATATACACGTGATGTAGAAATTAAAGCAATCATAATTGCAACAACTGCAATATCATGATTTTGTTCTGTAACTGCATACTTTTATATTTAATAGCATGTTGCAATATTTAAGCCATAGTTTGAAGGCAGTGTATATGTATAAACTATGACTAAAAATTTTGTTTGTTTAGTTCCACTTAAAGTAAAATATTATGTTAATGATGAAAACAGTGCTGTGCAGTGATACACCTAACAACAGACCGTATCTGAGTATTGTATTTTGTTCAATTTGAATTCGATGCTGACCTTAATCATTATGTTAGGATAAAATATTTATATCCTTATCAACGTAATGAAAAGGCAAATTATAAGGCTTAAGCGGTACACAGTTGACAAAAGATATTTTTGGTAAAATGCTTCTGTTCGGGTTCCGCAAATTCAAATAATATCTATTCCATTAAAATTATTTTAGAAGAACACACTTTAGAATCTGACCAATAATCAAGTATAATCGTTCTTGAATGGTTTAAATGTAAACAACAGAAAACGTACGTAGCTTGTGTGTGGTGATCTAAAGAATTTCATTAAAATTTCAATCAATCAGGAATTTTTTTAATGTTTTACACAAAAACAATGTTATTACGCTCAAACAAGACCAATGAGATCGACAAAAAAAAATTAAACTTTTCATATGTTACGTGATTCAAAACATCTTAATCGTATTTCAAGCCATCCAACATGTCCAATGGATATAGTGTAAAACATCAAAAACAGTCAAAGAAAAAAATGACATCGTGCAATGCCAAGAGCAATGCCAAACTCATGGAGGATTATCTGGTGGAAGCAGAATTCATTTTGATATAACTAATTATCTTAGACAGCATTTTCAATATCTTTCCATTATTCCTATTCCCTATTTATATATATCATTTTTGTATCACATAATTATGTTCCGAAATAAGTAAATCACAATTTTTCTGTAAAATGCCCATTGAAATTATCAAAAAGGCAATTGAATTTTCGTTTCCCCATGCGTGCATATGGTGATGTCAATACCTTATTAACATACACTTATCATTATTTTAAAGTCACCGATTCTTTCATCAAACAAGCTCTGAAAACTCGAGTTGCTCGTGTATGTCACAATGTTTTAGATTTTAACGGGAGAAATTTATGTATTACTGAAAAATTATTACACCAGGGTTTTCGATATCACAAACTGGTCAAAACATTTACTTAATTTCATCATCGGTGTAAGGACATCATTCGTAAATATACTTCAACATGCAGACTTCTTATACGTTCAGGTATTTCACATCCAATTTTTTATGGAAATATTCTTTATAATGCACAAAAATGTCAGTTTTCACCTTAAAAGCAAACAAAACCTTGAAATAGACTTATTAAGAATAGGCGAGTGACTTATTTCAAAAAGACGCTTAGTTAACGACTTTAATGCACCCACCTATAATCTGTTCTTTCTGTTTTGCCCGGTCGTAAAAAAATCGTACGGTGCATTTCTATTAAATCAAGGTCAAAGGTCATGAAAAAACATTCCAATGTTTGCGATTACTTAACAAAAAGCCATTTTTCTTATTCTTGTACCATAACATTTTTCAAAAGATCAAATGAATTTTCTACAACAAGATACATTATTTCCAAATTAAACCAAACATAAGAGGTAAAATGCGCAATATTTCCAGAAAAATTGACATTCATCCCAAATCCTAAAAAAAAAATTGTTCAAAAAGCAAAATATGTCTTGGGGGAATGATATTTGTATGCTGAACAAAATAGATAAATGTATATGTTTTAGGTCAAGGAATATTTGTTTTGTAATTTTAAGATGTAATTAATAATTATTGTTCATAAAACAGCCTTCTATTGATGTGTTTGCAGTTGCCCCAAAATCTGCCATCTGCAAAAAGCGATCATTTTGTCATTCTATGTAAAGATGGCACATCGCTAATTGTCAATATCAAGGATCAAAATGATTTTCCATAATAAAAGAAGGGGTGTTCAAAGTTCGAAAAGAATACATACGAGCTAATTGAGGTAAAAATGTGTTTTTTACGAAGTCAAACTTCTTTACTTTTTGTAATCATGTTGAAATGCAAACATGACTTTGCGACTAAATCGTAGGCAACATTGAAATAAGTAACCTTGTATAGAAACACTTGGTTTTCGAAAGCAGGATGTACACGAACTAAATATAATGCTGCTGCTTCTTATTCAGTTTCAAATCGTGGTACACATTTTAAATGTATTTAGAAGCTCAATATCTTTAAATATTTGAATAAAAGATGCTTTAAGTTTTTCTAACATAAACTTTTAAAATAAAAATGCATGTCATTGTGTATGTAAAGTACTATAAGCAGTTGTGAAATAAAAAGAATGAGAAAGTTTAATACCTTCCTAACCTCATAAGATGATTCGCTGTTTTAGGTAGTGATCATGGTGATCGTTTTAGTGTTGTCCTGTGTTTTTCGGACTGTTGTTTGTCTCTTGGACTTTTAGTTTATTTTGTTCATGGTTTTGATTAAGTTTTTGAGAAATTGATTGTTCCTTAGGTATTATTTTACTTGAAAAACATTAACTTGCAGCAATGAAGAAGATAAACGCAATAAGACAAGTATCCGCGAACATAACTTAATGTGCTCACGGTGATATATATATATAAATATATAGAAACAAATCGTTATCATGATAGATTTAGCTACAATGATCTAAATTTTTAAAACTTTTACTTCTTGAAGAGTGACGAAATATGTCAAAAGGACATCAAACTCATTATTGAAAACGAACTGACAAAAAACAAAAAAACGACAAGCAACAGTATACAAAACACAACATATATAAAACTAAAGATTGAGTAAAACAAGCCCCCAAACACTATTTGGGGTGATCTTAGGGGCTCCCAATGGGTAAAAGATCATGTTCAAATCTGACACTTGTGTTGTGGCTCTTGTAATTTCTACGTCGGTGCCAAGCCTTATTCGGTAGGTGACATTCAATGATGTGATGACGGTATGTTGGTTACGTCGATTGGAACTTATCAGTAGTCATCTGGTGAAACAGATATTTCATAATTGTCAACCAACTCATACTGACGTCCTTTAAATTTTCAAAGGGTGATTTCAACTTTGCATTTGAAATCTGGTTTGAAGCCATGTTCAAACGTCATTTTTCTTCAAATGTCCTGTACCAAGTTCGGTATATGGCAGTTGGTATTGAATAATCTGTTTCTTTGTATGTTGGCGTTTGTTTTTGTAGCAGTTCAGTGTTTCTGTTATTCCTTTGTGTTCCTCTTATAGTTAATGCCTTTCCCTCGGTTTTTGTTTGTGACCCGGATTTGTTTTAGTTACTATTAAATCGATTGATGACTATTGAAAAGCGGTATTCTATAGATGCCTTTATCTAATATCTTCAGTGTGAGTAGTTACGCACTACCACGACAATCGTGAAGTAAATGCAACCTCTGGAATATTGTATCAACTTAGAGATGTATACTCAATGAGAAGATGCCGCGAAACTGCGTTACAATTGGGCAAGTTTTTAAATAGCTAGATTTATTTATTTTTGCGGGCAGTACGTTAACTGAGAATGGAAAGACAAAACCCTACATTTATATGACATATCATACATATTTTTGACTTGTTATTCTTTAAGAGAAGTTGAGGCTAAATGAAATCGGTCTCCTCCTTTAGGAGTATAGATATGCAGGCGTTACTATAGTGTTGCTACACAGAAATGAAACGTTTATAATTGAGTAGTAAGAAGTGTTTTATGTGTTGATTTGTGCTCTCATCTCTTTTGTTGTAACTTGTTCTCAACAAACACTCATCGTCGATTTCCATATACGTGATAGAGTAAACTGTTGTTAACTAATATCTGTTGAGGCTGTTGAGTTTTGTTTTTCAATTTCAATAGAAAATACGAGTCCTGCATTGTCACAAATTTTGCACTTTCAGTGAGATAACATCATCTATATAGTGAAAGTGAAGTTTCAAGATAATGTTAGTTTCTTTTCAGTCGTCAAAAGTTGTTCTTACATGAAGTCATCCTAGTATAAAAAACTAGTCATTCAAGTTATCCAGGAAGTCTAGTTGCAACTAGAATCGTTGTGTATTAATTAATTTTTTCTTCAAAGTTATTCTTTTTTGATAAATTTATTTATTTAAACAATGAACAATGCAATTTAAGCAATCAAAAAGTCAAGTTTAATAATGTATTAACAGGTTTTTTAAGTCTTTGAAATTTCAATTTTCGTCAATTTATTTTGTATTTATTATTGTCAATTTATTTTTTATTGTTCACATTAAATAAATAAAAGGTTTTTTCATTACACCAATATTTATAATGCTACAAATTAAACAATTAGAAAAGTCGAAAGATGTTTATTTCAGTCTGGTAGTTACAATGCAGATTGTAATTTCTTAGTTTCGCCTCCCCCTTTATTTCATGCAAAAGTATGATTTGCGCACATATGTTTTGGTCCTTAATTTTACAGATTCTGAAGGATTTGTTCATTAAATCACATGTTTCTTTCGCAGATGGTGGTATTTTGGGCAACTGTATGAGCTGTTATGTTTTGCTATTTTATAAGAAATAAGCATTATTTTAGAAAATCTATGATGTCAAAAACTTTTTTGATAGTTATTACAGGGTTTTACTTAGTTTTAAGTGATTAGCATTTGCATCAGAAGGAAAAATTTGGGTTTTCACACATTTTGTTAAATTTGACTAAAATTTCTGGAAACATGTGCTTTCTAGCAAAAACACGCTTTAGATATTAAAAAATGCATTTGATTAATGACTGTTAATATCTCTGCTATTTTTTTAAATTGTTTGCATATGTGAATTTAGTATATGTAATTAATGAATGGCTATTATCTATTTTGAATTTATTGAACCATAAAACTAATCTTTGACTCTTTACATTGAATAATCCGCGAAGTGGATTATGTAAAATGTGAAGAGTCAAAAATTAGTTTTATGGGTCAATAAAATCAAAATAAATTATTGCCATTCATTATAAATAAATTTCTATCAAAAATAAAGCTTAAAGAACTTTCTATATTATTTATATTAACAATAACAACGAACACACATGTTGGCGTATGAATACACAACGTCAGAGTGGGCGTGTCGCCATCAAAATTGACAACATTGAAAATAAAACTAATAATTTTAACCAATCAGAAAACAGTAAATACACCAAATTTATTTATTTCATATTATGCAATCAAGCTGAAATCATAGAAAATATGCACTGATTCGTCCTTGACATTTGCTCTTGATTTGACGGAAATTGCACCGTACGATTTTTTTACGACCGGGCAAAACAGATAGTACAGATGTGTAGCTTTCAAATGATGTATAAATTGGCCGTGTGTTAGGTAGGTGCATTAAAAATTTAATTGTATGGTTAAAGTCACTCGCCTAGAAGGGATATAGTTACGATACTGTTGTCAGGTCATTAAAGATTGCATATTTTGGCGTTAATATTGATTCACTTATAAAGCCTTTGTATCGGAACTAAACACATGTATTTAAAAAAAACAGTTGTTGGCAAGACACGTTTATGTTCTTCTGATATATTTTATGATGGTATGATACTTAACCCTTAACAGGAAGGATTGTGCTTGATATTCATATGATGAAGACATAATCTGGAGCTGGCATGTCGTCAGATAACTGCTTGTAAAAATGTATATATATACGTAAAAATTACATCTCCATGCCTTATATATCATGTACTGTAGTTCGACGCTAGATTAAAACTGACTTGAAAGGTAACACCCGGCCACCGAAGCTTAATTTTTGTGAAGCCCAGGTGGTCTTGTGGTCTAAGCGGGACGGCTGCAGTGCAGGCGATTTGGTGTCACGATATCTCAGTAGCGTCGGTTCGAATCCCGGCGAGGGAAGAACAAAAAATTCGCGAAAGCAAATTTACAGATCTAACATTGTTGGGTTGATGTTAAGACCTGTTTTATATGTATACTATATACATAAAACTCGTCTAAACATCAACCCAACAATGTTAGATCTGTATATTTGCTTTCGCAATTTTTTGTTCTTTCCTCGCCGGGATTCGAACCCATGCTACTGCGATATCTTGATACCAAATCGCCTGCTCTGCAGTCGTCCCGCTAGACCATACGACCACCTGGGCTTCACAAATATTTGTTTAGGGGCCAGCTAAAGGACGCATCCGGGGCGGGTAATTGTCGCTGCATTGAAGACCCGTTGGTGACATTCTGCTGTTGTCTGTTCTATGGTCGGGTTGTTGTCTCTTTGACACATTCCCAATTTCCAGCGTGACAATTATTTATCAGAGACAATGGACAGAGAATGCAGCAAACCAAATGTTATCGTACACTGTCAACAATGAGGAAATCAATATTTTAAAGTTAGCTATAAAAGGCCACATTATGACAACATGTAATAACATAAACTAGAAAACCTAAGGGTCGACTATTGTAGGATTGTTTTACATGAAATAATTAAAAGAAATGTTTTACATTTAACATGTCTAGTTTGTCTGTAAAACACATTTTGAAGAGGGGCGACAGATACTTAAGGAACAGCCAAACTCATAGATCGATAATAAACTGACAACGCCATGTTGAAGTCTGATTGTTAATATTATAATTGTATTATTGGTGAACAATGTATGTTCTTTGGTAAATTGCTCCCAAAATATAACCATGGACTTATTAGTTGCAAGGAAACATTTGTTTAATAGATGAGAATAATACTTTAATTTTTTATTTTTATTTTATGTGATTTTGATACTGCAAAAAGATATTGGTATTCAGTATACATACTGTGAATACATTGAGATAGTGAACATAAATAATATAACCAAAAAGGACAAACATTACTCATTAACTAAAGATATATGTGACAAAAATATAAAGCTATTTTTTGCCGTATTGAAAAGTTAAATGTTTTGCTAGCAAAAAATTATCGTCTGATCAATGCGAAAAATTATCGCACATTACACCTGCCCAAATATAAAGCCATTTTTAGTGAAGTGTGTGCAAAATGTAACACAAATACTTAATGTAGATGAATGGATTGAAAGACTGGCAAAATGTGAAACAAATGATTGTGAATAAATGTATGGACAGACTGACAAGATAAAAGCAATATAGAACCTTATCGTAAAAAGTGGTAGAAAGGTAACAATGGATATCATATATAAAATTACAGTATAAAAATGTGTGTATCCCAAAATATCAAATAAAACAAATACTGCACTCTCAATTCAAAATTTCTTCTAAATAAAACTTGTCCGCTTGTTTCTAATGTGGACCTTTCATGTATATCAATTAGATTTTAATCTAAATATTAAAGACATTTAAGAAACGACATAACATTACTTTAATATAAATTACAAAAAAACATAAAAAAAAACAATAATTTTTCAACAGTTGCTTTAATGAAGTTTTGGAGGCTTTTATCCATGGGTATATTTGAATTTGATGCACAATTTAGATTAAATAATATCTATACATGCTATATTAACTTAAGGAACTATGATATTTGATATCAAGCGTGATAAAGTGTAAGATCCGTATTTTATTTCGACTTGTTCTAAATTTTCTATTAAAGGATGAATAAAAATATAGTTCCCAGAATGACATAACTCTGTATACATACATTTTCAGAGAGCGAAAAGTGTAATCTGATGATATTATATTTTTACTATTAATCTATGTATAATAATGTATCATCAGCTTCAATTACAGGAGATGAACGATTCATACATTCATACATTATCAATTAATTATAATAGATTCTGCAAAAGAGAAATATAAGAAGTTTTGACTATGTGATTGTTGCTCTAACCAGTAGGCGATGGCGTTTGATTTTGACATAGTTTATGTTGATAACAACGTGGTGATTTAGAGACAAACACTATGCTCTAGTCATGTGTATGTTGTATGAGACTGCATTTAAACCTTTATATTGTATTTGATTGATATATTGTTCTTAGTTTTGCTTTTGTTTTCTTTGACACTGTTATTTTTGAATTCTCACTTTTCCTTACTTTGATAGGCATTATAAAGGATGGATTCAAATGAAAAATAAATAATATACGAAAGGGTGTGTACTAAGTCAAACACTATGTAAGTGATTGTAATGCCATATAAAGTTAATCATCAACAAAAAGTGTATCTGGTGCATCAAAAAAAAAATCATGATGACAAACAAGTTTTTTTTATCTTTGCTTGCATCTGATCTGAAAATTAAAAAATATGTGTGAGCACTTGATTTTTAGTCATGTACTGAAAGTTCTGATATATCAGTCATACTTTGATAATATCAACGTAAATTCCCAGATCTAAGCCAAACGACCACCGAAAGCTACATGTTTAATGTAGCTTAGGTGGGCAAGTGAGGCGGCGTAGGCGGTATTGTCCCGATGTCACAGACGCACGGGTTCGAATCCATCTGAGGGAGAAAAAAAAAATTTGCTAAGAGAAATTTGAAAATCTAAACTTGTTTGTCTAAATGAGAGACGAACTATTTATACATGGTGTTAGCCCTGTATAATCACAAGTTGTATGATGAAGCACGTAGATTTTTATGGAATGTCTAGTACACTTTAGCTTGTACTTAACTACTGTCCCGTAGTGACACCTGTTGTCAGGTCAAATAACAATCATAACAAAATATGTTTCCCTTTGTGACCTGCATTACACACATTACATCAATTTTACACCGTCTGTTTATGACATTTACAACTATATGGGTCCTATATTACAATTATATGTAGGATGTTGCTCAAATAGAGATTTTAATCGGAGTTACACATTTATATATTCATACAAAGTTGACCAAAGACGAATTTGACTTGTTTGTGTATCCTAGAGTTAAGACCAAATACGTACTTTAGTTCTTATGAACCGTGTTAACAGACATAACTACTTTTGGGTCTCCTTCCTGACATTTTTGTATTATACATGTTATACTGGTAAATAAAACATGAAATGTACCTTCAGGTAATCCATTACTTTCTTCTTTTTATTCCTTCTGAACTCATTATCATCCTTGTCTTCTTTTGCTGCCAGATGGTACGGGGTCTCCCCCTGCAATACAATAAAGGAAAATGAGCTTTAAAATCATTATTGCTCTACATTCTGTAATACAAATAAAACAGATGATGACATGCATACATACTTTTAAGTATATATAAGACAAAGAGCTTGTGAAATTGACTTATAAAAAATGCTATACGATATGACTAGCAACAGCCGACAAATAGTTAAATTATCTTTACCCAATAACCAAAAGACTATTAATATGTAACAGATATTGACATGCATACATACTTTTAAGTATATACAAGACAAGAGCTTGTGAAATTGAGTTATAAAAAAAGCTATACGATGACTAGCAACAGCAGACAAACAGATCAATTACCTTTACCAAATAACCAACTAAACGGCTTCATATTAATATGTAATAGATAGCACTAATATAATCTAATCTAATGTAATCTATTATAATCTACCTTATTCTAATCTATGTCCTATTAATTAAATTAATAAATCTTATGAATATCCAACGCCGATTTCCATGTTTTATTCCTTCAAGGAATATTACTAGATCTTCTGTAGGTGAATTGATTTCGTTTCTTTTTAAAAGTATGGTATGCCTGAGCTGCAAATGTTTAGTAAAGCCTTTTTTCCTCGATAAAAATGTTGAAAAAACATTAATGCATTCTTATTCACAGCTATGACTGATCAATTTGGAAATTGTTGGACAAACAATTCATGTTCATGCTTTCTCATGTGTTTTGTGGGAGAGTCACTTATTTCAAATTACTACCAAGCATAGGAAACCATTATGCTACTATCCTACTACATTCTATCCTATCAGTAAAGTGTTTTCGCTGTATATGGCTGTTCTAAGTTATAAGTGGCTCATTGAGTCGTATTTTTTACATGAACACATTTCTTTACACGTAAGAATCTGTAAAACTATTTTCTAAATTACAGAACAAACACTGCTACAGATCTTAAAAAACTCATATTGACATATCTTCCGTGCATTCATCAGGAATTGTCAATTCTACAATCGTGTTCCTTTCACTGATCGCTTATTTTGCGTACATGTTCTTTTCATTCACCGTTCATTTGACGTACACGTTCCTTTCATTCATCGTTCATTCTGCGTACACGTTCCTTTCATTCTGGTTCATGTTGTATACACGTTCTTTTAATTTGTCATCCATTATCTTTGCACTTATGGGTTACATTTACTGATCGTTCATTCTGCGTACGTCTTCTTCCTTGCATTAATCGTCTCTGCCGCATACTCGTTCATCTCCTCATTGTCGATTGTAGGTGCGTGTCCCTTTCAATGATCATGCATTCTGCGTATGCGTTCCTTCCATTCATCGACCGTTAACTAGTTTAGCTTCCACTCTTCTTCCATTCTACGTTGTTTTACCTTATCGAATATTCTACATATGTGTTCTTTCATTCATCGTCCATATTGCGATCGCGTTCTTTTTATTCAACATCCACTTTGTACATGTGTACCATTTACTTCTCGTCCATTCTGTGTGCGTTTTCCTTTTACTCATAGTACATTATCGGTACGTGTTCTTTTCACTCATACTACATGTTCAATGGTAACTTACATATATTCAAAATGATTAAATCGTGTAATGGTTACTTAACATATGTTAAAAAAAAATCAGCTGATATTTGCTTTGTAACTTTTATGATTGTGATCAGTTACCACTAGGTATTCATTAGAAAACTAATTTTGAATTACGAGTATTTATAACCTTATAGTCATTGTCTACTTAAAGTCATAAGAAACGAGTGAGTGGTGAAAAATAATGTTTGTCCAATTCTTGAACCAATGCATGTATACATCATAAACTTAGTACTATGTGCACGATTTTATCATTATTTTCGCAAATATATCGTATAATCGTCAATTTTTTTTCTCTCTGTTTGTTATGATTTAACAAATATGGCTGCTCATTAAATGCCGTGTTTTGAAGCCGAGTTTAACCGATTGTTACCTTAGGGTAAACAAATGACAAAAGCATGGGTTTTGAGCACGTGTTTAACATGTATAATAAGATATTTGTTTATTTTAATGACAGATCCATGCGTATTGTGGTCACCGAATTTTTACGAGGAGGGTTACGCTCGGGTCACTATGCATACGGAAAGTATGTCGGCAAATTGTTTGCTGGAAGCAAGCAATTAAAAATAAGTAAACTTCTTCTAAATGTGGACAAATTAAAGAATTTTCTTCAGAAAAAAGTATTTGTACATAAGTTGTATAATGAAAACTATCCAAGTTATAAAAAACATATGCATATTTTTTTTTAATTTGAGGTTTCTTATGACTTTAAGAGACATTGTACTACTGTATATTCGTCCATGTATATTATTTTGTTTAACAAAAACTATCATGTGTATTATGATCCTTAAACATTTTTTTTAAAATTATATTTGAGACACAAAACATCAAACCTTCTGTTTTACATTTCGTCCTATTAGCTTTAGTTAAGTCTACAATCGAAAGAGTACTTACAAGTATAAGCCTATTATCAAATGATTATATAGTTCCCAGTAACGAACATCTAATAATACATGCATATTTGAAATATAAATTCGTTTTGATGTTCCATTGGACGTATTATTTAACAAAAAAAAAATCAATTTGAGTCATTACTCCAATATTTAACTATAATACATTATTTTCTTAGGTGATTTGGAAAAAATCATATTCAACTTAGATATTCTCATTTAAGTTATTATACTTCGGTAATTATTATAACAGATAATCCCGTAATTGCACCTCATTTCCCGTTTATTTACATATGAAGGTATTTTATGGAGAATGTACAAAAATAACATATCATCACAGTCCCGTCTCAGTCAGTACAGCTTAAAGGTCATTCTGGATCAGCTTCTGATTTCACATAAGCATATCTACGATGGTACTCGTAAAACTTTAATTTATGAGGCTCCCGTACAGTATAATATCCTCGTTTGCGACACTTTGTAGCACATTGTGGATGGATGAATATCATATGCTTCCCAAACGTCCGAGTACTACGGTATTATAGTTTAGTGTAATTTGTAGAAATCTACTACGGAGTAATTGATTCATTTACCAGCATCAAATCATCGTTAACAGCAAGCATCCCAGTTGACCATCATGGCTATAAAATCAGCCGTTGTGAAGTCCATTTTTTAAAGAAACCAAAAAAATAGTAAAAACCCAAAATCAAAACTACTCGCGAAAAACAAGATGGCCGCATACCAAAATGGCGCCTTCCACCTGTTTCTAACAGTGATACATAAATTCTTGATCACAATTTTTGGCAATTAATAATAACGGTTTAAAAAAACAAAGAAAAACAGATTAAACTCGTTATCCTGAATGTGTGTATCACAAAATAATTCATGATAAGTGATAAAAAATAAATAAACCGGTTTTAAGAAATTGTATTAAAACACTACTACGTATTATTTTAAAGGAATGTATGGGCACACTTCGATGTCTGTTTTTTTTTTGGTTGGGTGTTTAAATACACTACTACGTATTATTTCAAAAATGTGTAAGCAGATTTCGACGTCTGTTTGTCTAAAATGATATATGAATAAACTACTACGTATAATTATAAAATATAAAAAGCCTCAAAACAATAATTGCTTTGCTTTCAACATAGTTGTGATTGGTTCTTACACTATTTACAATATGTTCGAGTTTGCAGTTTTAAGATTAAATCGTTTATAATTTGACGATATGTTTAAAATACAACACATAACGGGTAAAACATCAAAGCGTACACATTGGGCTGTGGTATAATGAATCTTGGTAAAGGTGAAAAGACTTTGTGAACATTTTCCAGGTAGAAAATTTCAGCGTAAAGTTCATTAGCCGTAACTTTTTACCCGATATTCGATGAATTTGACATCAAAGAACGTCACTAAATAGCATTATATCTAAATATAGAGGACAATACAAACCTTTACTATTTTAGTTAAACTAGTTCCTTTGATGTGAATCAGGTAAAACTATTTTCATACATAAGATAGTTTACAATACAAACTTATAGATAATTATAACTCTAAGTATGCTTATTTAACATGATTCCTTAACATAGTTTTGCATGAAAAATTTCTTTTTCGTAAAGTACGCCATAGTGTATACATTAACTAGACAACAATCACAAAAAGGGTCATATATTTGTAATTGTGAACTCAGGAAAGTGTATCGTCGGTTTTGTTGATTGTTTGATGTAAAATTGACAGTACATTACAAAAATGACTCCAGAGAAATTAGATATCACTTTGCCAGGGAAACAACATGAACAAAATGAGCATGACTCATCACTTGGCGTCTGTCATCTGCCGAAGTCGTCTGATGACTTAAAAAAAATATTCTGTGAAACAACTTGCTTAATTTACCCAAACTTGGCCGCAATTACCATTGGGGTATCTAATTGTTTTTCTTAATCCGGAGCTTAAGATATTTCATTGTTTTCTTTCAAACATGTGATTGAGGAAACCTTTCTGTTATAAACAAACGCATTATTACTGGTTCATTTATTTGATCAGGCTTTGTATTTCCCTGCGACGGAAGGAGACCATCAAACAATAGTTTTCTAGCTTACAATGGCAATACTTATACGCAATAGTAAAAGTGCTATCGTAAGTTAATATTGACCATACCAGACCTTTGTCCACAAAGATCTGTTAATATTAATGAACTCGTCAAAACACTTACGTTGTCAGTTTGTTTTAGATTTACTTAGTTTGACTGTACCTTTGGTATCTTTCGTCCCTCTTTTACAGAAAAAAAACACTTAAATTGAACCTTATTTCCCTAGAATTAGTGATTTTTTACCAGATTCAAATTGAATAAAATGTTTTAAGTAGTCTGACTGAAATATACAAAGAACAATTAATCTATTGTATCAACAACGTACCGAATGCATAACAATGACGTTAGCCCGTTCAAGTTTGAAATAGACACTTTTAGATGGGCTTTTTTTCAAACTAAGAGGTAAATTTGTATTTTTATAACAAAAGACGAGGCAATGCGACCACCACCAAAAACTGGGGGTGCTCGCAGCTGCTTCGCATGTGGCACCCGTCGTGTTGCTCATGTTTTAGCAAACCCTGTAAATAGTACAACTCGGTAGGTTACGCGAAAAAACAGGTTGTAGTAAAAACAGAAGGAACATATCGATATCACTTGTAATACGGTAATTCCATAACGGCCAACCACCTCATAACATTTACAAAGAGATGACTTCAACTTCATCGTTTCGAACTCATGACTTAATAGCTTCCTTGTGAGCAGCAACTCTGTATCAAGGAAATCATGGTAGGAAATACAAGCCCACCCGGGAATATTGTATCAATTGATACAATGTAGGAGATACCAATGTATATACTCCGTATGTAATAAACAGTCAAATAAGAACAATATCCCGATACAAATAATACTGAAAGACACCATTTAATTTGATGGCATGGTCAAATTGTCAATTTTTGGAAACCAAGGTGCAAGAAAATTCAATTCAATCTCAGTGAATGGCTTTTCTTCATAAAGACATATTGAATTATTTTGGAGTAACTACTTTTTCTTGAACTATTAGGTTGGGAAATTAAGATTGATAAACAGTCTAACATTCGCACAGGTTCCTTCAACTTGTTCCTTATTTCAAAATACTGCAGACTAAAAGAACACTTCTGAAACCACAGTCTAAATATACATGTAACTACGTGTACCTTATATCTATTTATTATTTCAAAATTGTGCAGACTAAAAGAACAATTATGATAAATCAATATATGCAATGTTATTAAAAACCCTTATGTAAGTGGTTTGCTATCAAACATATCACTAAGTACGAAGGAAGTATATACTATCGATTGTTACCTGATATGTTTTAACCATTGAATCCATTCCTTTCTCTTCAATCAGCCATGTTGTTACCTCTAACTTTCCATTTTCAGCTGCCAAATGTAAGGCTGTTTTACCTTCCTATAAGGACAACATATATATTCTTATGTCTGGGAACTCAAAAATGAAAACTTTCACCTTTAATTTTTCGGGTTTTTTTGTTTGTTATTTTCTCAAATCGAATGGATGCAAATATACACGGACAGTCGATTCGTAAAGCGTCCATTTGTTTTTCATTTGAGGAAATAAGAATAAGATTTTTATATCTTAAAACGACAAAATTAAAAACGAAAGTGTTGTTTTTCGTTTCTTCTTTGAAATTCTTACAATCAAAAAAGAAAAACGATTCGTTGCTCGTTTTTAATATCATAACAAGAATTACGACATTTGAAATGAATTTATTTTTCTCCGATTCTGATAATTTTTCAAGAAAACAGCGAAAACAAAACTGATGTTGTTTTCTTTTCATCACTACTAGCCTTCATTCGCATAGTATCATTCCTTGTATACTAAATGGGGTGTAGACAGAATAGACCACCGGAATAGGAATCAGTTGCAAGATACGTAGATAGATGAAACAAGGACTTTCAATTTTTCACCAATACTGAGAACTGAAATTGATAAATTCTAGAATTACCTTATAGTGTAAATAAGGGAGATAACTGTTGATAAGAAAACTAATAAAAATCATGCATCAGAGACTAAAATCAACTAAAACACATACCAGGGATTTAGTATTTTAACGTAATGAACATTTAAAGAAGACTAGACTTGTGCAATGCCAAAAATGAATGTGTCGACAGGATTATGATAGTTAGGAGTTTACTACTTTATATATAACAATTAACGTATGTATGTCTATATACATCCCGTTTGATATTTGAATACAAATTTAGCTATGTTTAAATTTGCTGATGAAAAAAATCGATATTTCCAATGTAATCTAATTACCATATTGGTGAAATAACCATTACTAATAAGTTTGTTTAATTCAAAAGGTTCGACACGGGTTTACACGGGTCACATTGTGATGTTTGCGCTTTAAGTACAATATTACCGTAAAATTTAGAATGTGAAATACCATTTTTAATAAGATTTCTGCAAATTTACTGATCAAATCTTTGTACATATGAAAGAATTAAGTAAAAGTTTTAAGTGACTTAATGATTTACCAGTGATGTATTGATAACGTTCGTTAACATCTTTGATAACACTACACATATACTGAACTAGTTGGGATATATAATCACCGTATAATGAAGCCAAAGTGACATAACCGTCTAAAAACAAAAACTAACAATTAGGAATAAAACATCGTCTCTTTTGTCGTAAATTTTAGTATAGAGTTTCCCTTTAGAAATTGAAATGTCTTAATCTAGAAAAGGACAACTGCAGCTGTTTACGTTAGATTTAATCAAAGTATTTTTTTGGGCAAATTTCGGTAGTATATTTAGAGAACTCTGGATTATTTAACGAAAAACATCTTCTAGATAACGGTAGGTATTGTTGAATGTATCAATCGAATGTAATAATGACATGTCTTTACTGATTTTGGTCGTAAACTGAGATTCGTAGCAATACAGGAATAAATCTACTATTAAAGGGGCACAGTTAGTGCCCATAGGCATATCAACTACCTGTCGAAACACTTTATCGCCGAAACGTACAAATATGTTATCTAGAAGAAAATTCAAAACTTCAATCACATCTTCACATTTCCAGTAAGTGGGTATATGATACTTTCCTTTTTCGAAAAGGCTTTAAACGAGTTGCAGTAAATAAATTTGCAATGAATTTTTCAAAAGACCTTATATCAAATATGAAAAGTTTTCTTGATTAGATTGTGCTTAGTGTAGTGTAGAGGGTATACAAATCACAACTGTCAACAGAAGGACCATTAAAAGCTTCTTTTTTTTTTTATCTTCAACACTACAAAAATAAATAATACCATTATTTTCATAAGCTTTATTTCAAAAGTTAATAACAAGTTTTGTGATAGTAGTAAGGGAGGTAGATAGAAGCACAGATAGATTAGTAGAAGAACACTTAATTGATGCGACTGTCATGCAAATCAGAGGTTAAGCCTATAAAACCCGGTTCAATTCACCCTTTTCTACACCTGAAAATGGTTGTACTAAGTTAGGAATATGACAGTTGTTATCCATTTGTTTGATGTGTTTGAGCTATTTATTTCACCATTTGATTAGGACTTATATCTAGAAATAGACTATAAGTGTCGGTGATAAACAAAAATTTACGAAATTAGAGATGATTTCAGCTTCCCAATTGTGACCGTTTCATTTTTAAACCAAGAGATCTGTCGTACAAGTAAGAGGATTAGCGGTAAAGAAACAGGTCAAATCCATCATTGTTTATATTTGAAAATGCCTGAACCAAGTCAGGAATATGACAGCTGCTGTCGTTTGATGGATTTTTTCATTGGATTTTGCCATTTGATTAGGAACTTTCCATTTTGAACTTTCCTCGGAGTTATGTTTTTTTGTGATTTTACTTTTTACTAGATGAGGAGATGATTCAGAAGCGGAATTTAATTTTTTTTTAGTGTATTTGCGGTAACCAGTACAAAGTAGAGACTTTGAAAGGTTTCGAAGAAGCTTTACGCTTTGCATTTGACTCTCATCATCATTTTCTACATTTGAAAATGCTTGAACCAAGTCAGGAATATGACAGTTGCTGTCCATTCGTTTCATGTGTTTATCATTTGATTTGACATTTGATTACGGACTTTCCATTTTGAACTTTCCTCGGAGTTATGTGTTTTTGTGATTTTACTTTTGACTAGATAAGGAGATGATTCAGAAGCGAAATTAAAATGTTTTTAATGTATTTGCGGTAACCAGTTCAAAGTAGGGACTTTCAAATGTTCTGAAGAAGCTTTAAGCTCTGTAGTGGCAAGGATTTGACTCTCTGTGGAGCGTTCGGACTTGAAAGTAGAAAAAGTGATTATTTCGTTTTGGAGAACTTCCGTGAAGTATATGTATCACACCACTACATTAACTACATTTATGTTTTTGGTCGCCATGTCTACTGGTACGAACACAAACGAGTTCCGTGAACTTGGAGTTTATTTTTTTTATTCTACAAATGGGAATATCATGGACCCTTTTATAAATTTCAGAACTGTTTTCAAAATGAGATATTCGAATATAAGCAATAAATGTTACTTAGTATACAATGCAAAATGTTACCTGAGATGTTTTTACCATGGGATTCATTCCTTTTTCACCTATCAGCCATTCTGTCATCTCCAACTTTCCACCTAAAGCTGCCAAATGTAAGGCTGTTTGACCTTCCTACAATGGTAAATGAAACATTGTGTTGCAGTGGATACCAGTAGTTAAATAAATCAGTGTTTTTGTACAATGTATTTTTTGTGTCTGTGTCTAAACTGATACTATTTTATGGTGTAGAGATTGATTGAAATATAATAAATCAGTGTGTATATACCTAGATTTACATGTTAGACTTACGATTACAGTTGGAAAAAAAAAACAAGAGGTCATCTCAAAATAGAAGGAAAACAAATAAAGATACATAGTAAAACCATAATCTTTTTTTAATTAAGTAAACAAGTCTTGTTACAGTGAATTTGTATAATCAGAGATTATGTAGAATCACTGAAATCATTAGAAATTATATATAATCCCTGAAAATGATCACCAGTGATTTTACATAATCACTGAAAGTTTTAATAATTATTTTACAAATTCCCTAATATGATTTCAGGAAATATGAATAATTTAATGATCCTTTGTTTAATAAAAAAATAATATAGACAAATGATATTTTTTTCTTTCATTAATTCCTTGCCAGATGAAATTATTTTGCTTTTAAACACAGAGATAAAGTTAAGGACTTCAAAATTAATAATACCAACATTTCCTTTATAGCAAAAGCTTTACATGTATTGTTTGTTTATTAAAAGCCAGCGTCAAATGAATATTCAGGTAACAAAAGAAGAAGTAGTGTTATTGCCAATGAGACAACTGTCAACCAGAGACCAAAATGACACAGAAATTAACATCTATAGGTCACTGTACGGCCTTCAACAATAAGCAATGCCCGTACCGCATAGTCAGCTATAAAAGGCCCCGAAATTACAAGGTAATATAATTTAAACGATAAAAATAACGGCCTTATTTATGCTATATTTTTAAATTCACAAAGCATCTTATTCGTGATACATGTACAGCAAATGGTGAAGAATATTATGGAACATCTGTTATGTGTGTTTTTGTTTTGTTTAAATGAACAAGACATTCAAACTGTGAGAACTTGGGCATCTAAATGTACGAAAAACAGGCAGAACTTAGGATTGATAAATAAAGGCAACAGTTGTATACCGCTGTTCAAAACTCATAAATCCATGGACAAAAAACAAAATCGGGGTAACAAACCAAAACAGAGGAAACGCATTAAATATAAGAGAACAACGACACAACACCGAAAAGCAACACACACAGAAACGGACCAAGCATCAGACAAAACACCACGAGAATAACAAATACAACATGAAAACCAAATACATGACTTTGGGATAGACAAGTACCGTGCCACGTCTTATCTCAATATCTCAAAAATAAGAGAAAATACAAACGACTCAACGTTAAAATGCAACACACACAGAAACGAACAATACTATAACAATGGCCATTTTCCTGACTTGGAACAGAACACTTTTAAAGGGGAATAAAAGTGGTGGGTTGAACCTGGTTTTATGGCATGCCAAACCTCGCACTTTAATGGCAAAGTTAAATATAACATTGAAATGACAACATAATATTACAGCACTACAATACAAATAAATAGGAGAACATATTAGACTGTGCATCTTGTAGGTCAATGAAGAACACCTATTCCTTGATTGTAAAATAAACAAAACAACTTTGAGATAATCAATTTGAAAATTATTTACATTCTCATTATTATGTCTCTAACCCAAGAACAAAAAAATAAAATAAATGCTTAACCTCTAAAACATGGATCATGTTTAAAATATCTTATGACAATACAAATATTATCAAATTTTGCTGTTATAAATATTTCTAATACTCATAAATATTTTATTCAATAAAGAAATAATGAATTGCCTAAATTTTATTTAGCATAAGTCCTAAAGACAATCTTAATCATATGTTAAACAATGTTGAATGCAGATCAGTCTATCTACTATAATAAACCATTTTGATTTTAGAAAATTAATTTGAGAAACACCTTGTCAATTGAAAAAGACAGGCATTGTAAATGTTTACAGTATATTTGAAAATGATATTCATTTATTCTTCACTACCACCAAAAAATAGACTTAGTATAAAAAATAACTTAAATTTAAAATGTATAATATCAAAACTAAAAGTCAGGAGACAATTAATTTTTAATTGAGCTGTTTGTTTAACTAGTTTTATTATATCATTTTATTTTTGAATTTCTTGTCATAATCACAATTATTAAATTTTGACAAACACATTACATGTATATTTCACCTGAGACACCTGTAAGTAATATAATTTTAACACTTACATGCATTCAAGATTTCCCGTTATCCTTGACTAGTTTTGGAGTAATACCTTGTGTATTAAAAAAGCAACAGGGGGTATGATGATGAACATATAGGGCCACCATGGTGAACATATTTTTAATGGCCACCATTAATAAGATAAAGTCACAGGTAGTACTGTATTGTGTTTCACAGTTTCATGTAGTGTGCCTAACATTTAAAAAAGATCGGGTTATCATTTTGACATATTGTGCTTATCATTTTACAATTTATGTTACTTTATAATGATGTTTTTGTGTGATTTTATAGAATAAATGATTTCAATTTTATTAATTTTCTTTATAAGTAAAACTATTTCTTCATTTCAGTTATTATGTAGAATCCCTGACGTTTTTTCTAGTGATTATACATGATCCCTGAACATTTCAGTGATTATGTTTAATCCCTAAACTTGCCAGTGATTCTACATAATCCCTGAACATTTCAGTGATTCTACATAATCACTGATTATATAAATTCACTGTAACATAAATACCTAGATTTACATGATAGACTTACTATTACAGTTGAAAAAAACAAGAGGTCATCTCAAAATAAAAAGAAAACAAATAAAGATACATAGTAAAACCACAATCTTTTTTTAATCAGGTAAACAAGTCTTTTTGACGACAGCGCATATGGTCACAACAGATGTTAATCGCTTAGAATCGTTTTGATGTCCGAGAAATCCGCATTCAACATAACGTATTGTTACGGCCAGAAATCACCTTTAAATTGTAGCCAACAAAAGACACAAGTCAATAATAAAATTTAATAATATTTATTATACAAAAGTTTACAAGAGGTATAGCACAAATATTACAGTAAACTTAACTGTCAAAATAGGAGTAAAATCTTCAAAATTATATGTATCCGGAATGTTTTCGGGAATCCAATCAGAATATTACGTCCACTACTAAGGTCACAATCTAGTATGCTATTGTTTGTAGAATAAAAATGTCAATCCAAATGCTGTGAATACTAATTTCGATGTCTATGCCTGAAAGTTTAACTTTACTGTCTTTGTATATATATAGTTGTCACGGAAATTTCTAGAACACTGTGGAATAAGGAGTGCCCTAGAAAACAAGAACGGAAGATTCTAGAAACTTGTAGTAATTTGAATAACGCATCTGATATTAGAATCATTCTGGGATCATTATGTAACTTAAATGGAAAGTTCCAATTATGCCATCAGTAACTATGGTTGTTCCATTGATTTTTAAATTGCACAGTTATACGATTATGTTGTAAACAACTTTCGGGCCACACATCACAAATTAGGCCAGCATAAATAAATAATTACAATATCATAACAGTATCTTGCCTTAGTTCGATAATATATGCCTCCGTCAATAGCACCTACCGCAAACGGATTTGTTTGCCACCCACCTTGTGCGTTCTGCTATTCAGCCAAAGAAGGCCAATGAATCAGACGGCTAAACAATTCGCCGTTTCAGAATCTAATGCATGCTGGGTAATATTTTCAAAAGCGTATACCAAAGCGTTTTGATTGGTTTAAATATTTATAAACAATGGATATTCAACCAATGACGTAACGTTATTTTACCTTTGGTGTACGAACAATGAAATTACCCATGATGCTCTAGATTTTGAAACGGCCAATTCTTCAACTATATGTATACATGTATTAATCTCATTTTTTATAGTTGAAAAGTTAACGTCAAATATTACAAAAAGCATATGATAAGACGGATACGATCGTAACCATAGCATGAAACAAGTATTCTATTTCCCGGAAAAAAGCGTATGGTTTTGACTGGTTCTCTGTCTGAAAGGAACATTAAAACCAGCTACAGTTTGAAGCAAAATTCTGAAGTTTTACCTGTAACTTTAAAGAAGGAATATCGGTTGATAGCGAAAGAAGTGAAAACATCTCTCCCATTCCAAAAGTGTACATCATTTCCTATAATTCTTTCTCTGATTTTAAAGATGATTGATCTGACGGTGGTCTAGCAAGGGCTATGAGTGTTAGAATGACCAGTAAAATTTACAACATCTGGTAGAGGCTGCATCGATCAAGGCAAGTAATGCTGCCATTGTAATAATTAAAAATAATCTGTGTTCTTCTTCCATAACGAATTGTGGAAATATGTGCTTATTATTATATTTGAAATATCGTATATGGAATAGTTTAATTTTCTATAATGTCTCTTTCAAATTGATTTGAAAATAAGTTTTTTTCAGAAAATCTTATTATTTTCCAAGATGGCGACCACATTGACAGCGTGGGGCGACATGGTAAAAATATAATTTGTAAGATTTTTACAATGAAAATCAAATAACTGTTGGATGCTCGAGTTTTCAGTCATTGTCTTACCTTAAAGCAGCATATAATCGAACATTGGTTCCTTTTGATCAAGCTTAAACATGCTGTTTTTCCATTCTCAATTTTATTTTTACAGAGTTTGTCTTTAGTGCCGTGTGGAGGCAGTAGAGTGCCTCCCCATGCTTCAGGTTTATGCTCTTATAATTACTAGATTATGGAGTGTGTGTCCGAGCGAGAACTGCTCTAGTTCATTACTTTAGGAATATTTATCAAAAAGTAGTATTTCAATATTCAGCCCCATTCTACTATTTAGTCGGGTAATTAATATTGGTAGCATTTTACATTTTTAGCCGAACAGATTTAGCAATTTTACATAACTGAAATTATTGTATGCTGGTTCATATTCTGGACGCCAGTCTTTGCTCCTTTATTATATAATTCACTAACAAAAAACAATTATGAAGCTTAGAAATGGAAAAATATTAAATACTTAACTTGTTCAAAGGGTATCTACACGTCTCAATCTTCATGATCGATTATCTAAAAATACTACCATCGCTAACATTTTGAACAATAAAAATCGTGGTTACCCTTCTACAATGTATCTATTAGTGTCATGCCAAAAAATGACTTACATGCCCCCGTCTTTCCACCAACAATACGGTAAGGTCCACGTTTAATGGTCGCACATTTTCTTTGAATTTTGAAACTGATATAACTTGAAAAACTAACAGTAGTATTAATTTACTCAAATGAAACAAACCGGGATGTGGTATTCAGTACGTAGGAGAAACTGGACGATATTTATATAAACGCACTCAAGAACATCTGTATCGTTTTAAAAGACCCAATGAATTCAAAAGTATCATTTACCAACACCTTAAGAAGCACACCCATTCTTTTAAATATTTAGCAGTTCAACCTTTAGAAGTAGTAAATAAGCAGCCTGGTGAATCTCATTCAAAGTTTGTACGATCACGGAAAATATTTGAATTAAATTGGATTAAAAAATTACAGATGGTCTACCCTCTCGGTCTTAATGATAATATCATGGGAATTTGTAATATATCTAGAACCGATTCTGTTAACATTTTGGATATAGTTTCTAAAACTGTTCGTAAAAACCGTTCTCACGGTCGTAGAACAAATCGCAATCAGGTAATTTCGGACCAATCATACCAATATTTCGAAAAACAACGGCAGACATTATCTGTTAACACAACTCTGTTCATTAACGGTTACAAGTTAAATAAAATTTTGGAGGATTGCAACACAATTTCATATAGCAGTCCTAAGTATGAAATTGTTCAAATTATTATGGCATATTGTTATTCTAAACTATTTCCCAAAATTGATTGCCCCGAAGATCATAAAAAACATTTTGTTAAAATAAAGTATGTCGATTAAGGTTTTGATTTTGTAAATATGGCCGGTATATTTAACGACCATTCTGTTAAAGAACAAATTCCTGGATATTTTGACAATACTGAGCTACCTCTTATTTGTTATATTTACAAGAAATCTACCCGGAAATTTGTGTTTAATTATAGTCAATTGTGTAAAGATGTTAATGCTAGTGAAAATACACCTACTTCATGTAATTGTAGTACCTCCGAATATATTTATGGACCCATTTCCCATGTTATAACTGGAGATCTTAACATTATTCAAGACCGAGAGTTAAAATCATTCCTCAGTAAAGGACCTAAATATCGTCACCCGTCAACTATTAATTGGAAAGAGTATCGTACTATCATCCACGACTCACCCATACTTACTGTATGAAATGGATAAAACGGGAAAAAGCTGACAAAAAATCTTTTGACTCTTTTTTTATTGAAGATAGTTGATATACGTATTCAACATTTTAAAGAACATTTTACTATTAACAATAACCACATTAAACCTATTTCTCGTATCAAACATAAACTAAAAGAACTAGCCAAGGAATTTGTTTTTGTCCCGGCCGATAAAGCTGCTTATAATATTATTATTGTTTGCGTAAATTTTACATTGAGGTTCTGAAAAAAGAAATCACCAATTCACCAACATTCCAACTGACTCCATTTTCAGAAAACGACATCTGTAACAAACATAAACTTTTAGCTACAGCTTTACAAGCAGAGCCAAATACAATGGAAGTTCCAACTATGTATTGGCTCCCGAAGCTACACAAAACACCATACAAATATAGATTCATTTCGTGTTCAAGCCATTGCTCCACTACTAAATTGTCTATTCTTCTTACCAGCACACTTGGTACAATTAAAAACCTGATAATAAATTGTTCAAATAATGCCTTCGGAAATAGTGGAATTAATTATTTTTGGAGTGTCAAGAACTCGTTGGAAGTACTTGATAAATTGTATGCTTATATTGATGATTTTGAATCTGTTCAAAATTTTGATTTTTCTATCCTATATACCACATTGCCTCACATTCTCATAAAGAAAAAAATTACACACCTAATCAAATGGGCATTTAAGAAGTCAGAGTGTGAATATATATGCTCAAACTCTTTTCGGTCATTTTTTAGTAGCAATAAACAAAAAAACTGTGTTAATTGGACATGCTTTGATACTATATATGCCCTTGAAATTTTACTAGAAAACATTTTTGTTCGCTTTAGGGATTTCGTATATCGTCAGATTATCGGAATTCCAATGGGGACTAACTGTGCACCACTTATTGCGGACCTGTTTTTGTATTGCTATGAGTTACAATTTATGACCCCCAAAAAAATGCAAAGACCAATCGAAACAACATCTGATAAACAAATTTAATAATACTTTTAGATATTTGGATGATATTTTGGCTCTCAATAATGACGACTTCAGTATGTATATTAAAGAAATTTATCCTGTTGAACTTACTTTAAACTAACAAAAAGGTTCCTGGTTCGATTCCCGTTTGGGATGAAAATTTCAGGAACTTAATTTTCGGCTCTCCCTTAACACCATTTGCGAGTATGGTTTTGAGGAAACGATGATAGTCCGTCGGAAGGGGACGATAAATGGCTGACCCGTGTTAAGAGATAGCCTTATCTCTTGCACGTTAAAGACACCCTTGTAGATTTCGAAAAAGAGTAGGCTAACGCCGCTACAAGGCAGAACTCGCACCCGCAAAGTGGAAAGGGATTAATATAAGTTGCAAAACTTGTTTCCCAATCCACTCTAAATAAATATGTTTAAACTAAACTACTTTAAACAAAGTTAATACTAACAATGACCACTGCCCTTTCCTCGATCTCGATATTTATATCACTAACGGAAAGCTGAATACTAAAATTTATGATAAAAGAGATGATTTTTCATTTCCTATCGTTAATCATCCATTTTTAGATGGTGACGTTCCCTTGTCACCATCTTACGGTGTTTATATATCTCAACTTGTACGATTCGTTCGTGTTTTTTCTAAATTTTATCATCGGTATAAGGACATCAATCGTAAATATAGCTCAACATGCAAACTTCTTATACGTTTAGGTATTTCACATCCAATTTTTTATGGAAATATTCTTTATAAAGCACAAAGGTGTCAGTATTCACCTCAGAAACTAGAAAAACCTTTGAATAGACTTATTAAGAAGGGATATAGTTACGATACTGTTGTCAGGTCATTAAAGATTGCATATTTTGGCGTTAATATTGATTCACTTATAGGGTCTTTGCATCGGAACTAAACACATTTATTCAAAAAAACAGTTGTTGGCATGACACGGGTTATGTTCTTCTCATATGTGTTAGGATATGAAGGATTGTGTCTGATGTACATATGATGAAATCATAATCTTTTAGTCAGTTTAATTGAAGTCTGGAGCTGGCATGTCAGTTAACTGCTAGAAGTCTGTTGTTATTAATGTATTATTGTCATTTTGTTTATTTGCTTTGGTTACATCTTCTGACATCAGACTCGGACTTCTCATGAACTGAATTTTAATGTATGTATTGTTATTCGTTTACTTTTCTACATTGGCTAGAGGTATAGGGAGAGGGTTGAGATCTCACAAACATGTTTAACATCGCCGCATTTTTGCGCCTGTCCCAAGTTAGGAGCCTCTGGCCTTTGTTAGTCTTGTATTATTTTAATTTTAGTTTCTTGTGTACAATTTGAAAATTAGTATGGCGTTCATTATCACTGAACTAGTATATATTTGTTAATGGGCCAGCTGAAGGACGCCTCCGGGTGCGGGAAAAAGTCATGTCAATAGGCAAAATGGTGGCGGAAAACAATAAAGGTAAGCATTGTAATCATTTGATTTTAACGTCACTAGATTTGCATATAAAAGTTTCTTCTCTAAATAATTGCAATATTTTAAATGACTAACACTATTTAAAAATATAGAAAGACGGCTCATAAACTATACTTCAACGTATAAAAGTTTGCTCAAAATCGTGTTTGTTTTGAAAACCAAACAAGCCATATTTCTCAGTCTTACAAAATGTCCCCTTATTCTACATTCAACGTTTCCTTACACATTTTCTTAGATTGTGTCATCTCAGTTCAGAATGCGAAGCTTTCACACTTTGTACTTTATGCTTATCAGATTGCTCATGGATTAAGCTTTAAAATGGAACCCCTTGTATTGGTATAGCCATTTAGTTAATTAATAATATTTCTAACTTTCTGAGACTTACAAAATGTCCCCTACGTCTTTTTTCGTATTTCAACGTAAATTTATCTTTTTTTTAACGTCACCTTTCTTATGCGTCAATTCGACGTATTTAATTTGCGATGTGTTTTAAATTAAAGATATTTTTGCAACTGTAGGTTCCATCATGAAATCAAAAGGTAAAATTGACAAAATGAAAATGTATAGAGAAAGGAAAAAACAACAAAAAAGTGAGAGAAATAAATTATACTACGAAATGAAACAAAATGAGAGAATTAAAGAATACAAAAATTCCATAGCTGCTGTAAAAAAGAGAAGACAAAGGGAAAACACAACTCACTTAAGCAAAAAGCTGAAGCTAGGATATTAAAAAACTTGCATAATGTCAGAAGGTTTAGGGAAAAAAGAAAAGGTGAAGAAAATCTTGAAATTATAGAAATTGAAGATGTAACGAATTTTACAAATAGAATGCAAAAATCCAGAGCAATGAAAAAACGTAAGAGAGCACTTCCTCAGACTCCTAGAAAAAAGGCTGAACATTTGATAAACCTTTTGACGGGGAAAAAATCTAAGCAGTCACCTACAATAGCAAAATTATGGCAAATGAACATTGTTAAATCCCCTGACGAAATTGAAAATGATGAAATAGCAAAACATGTCTTAGTTGATGTTAAAAAAGTCCTGACTCATACAAAAGCTCAAAGATCAAAAGATGATTTCGAGGTAGTTGATATGATCCGAAAAGGAAGTTTAGTTGCATTATATACAGACGATGAAGGAGAAGACTTTTATCTAATGAAGGCAGGATCATGTCAAGAAAAACTGCAAAGTTCGGAAACAGACGATTGGCAGGGTCAGTACCCAGAAGGAACTACCGTTATTTGTGGATTATATTACAGAAAAACAGGACCTTTATCGTACAGTTTAATTCAACGTAAAAATGTAATTGTGAGTGTCAAATCTGTCTTATATGTAACAAATGATATATTGACTCCGTAATTGATTTGTCCTTGGCCATTCACGAAGAAATAATTGGACTGGCAGAGCAAAGCAGTTTATAACAGACTATTCGGAATAAAATTGAACGAGTTATTTTGTCTTTGAATTGCTCCTATATTTTGTATATTTCTTAAAAAGTAAACAAACAAACATTAAAAAAAGACAAACTAAAGAAACAATTAACATAAACTGAAAGGGAAACAAACAAAACAAACATACAATCGAATTAAAAAAAACATCAAATTCAGTCTTTCAATGCCGTCGTTTTTTAACGTTTCATTTTCCATATAGAAAACGTCGTAATTCGACGTTACGTTTGGTGACACCAGTATCGTGCGTAACGTCTATATATTCCTATTGTGATCTTACTCTTCAATCGTTATACACAAGCCTACGTGTTGTCCAGACCTTTTATTGTCTCAAATTCAGGCTACATGTCATATACGTGTTTGTACTTAAATTATAGTACGGTAGGGCCGTGTATTGCCTGTCCTGCTTTTTTTATCTATTCTATGCAGAAAATTATATTTTTTCGGGCAATTTTCCCGTATTGCAATGTACATCCCCAGAATCCATCACTTGTTAGATTTGTGTTACATTTCAATTAATAAGCCCCTGAAATATATTGAATACAGTTATAAACCAGTCAGATTAGGTGTTCCGGTAAAGTAAGAATATTTTATGAGCTTTACCCTGCTTTATGAGTATGACTCTTCACAAAATATTTTTACTTAGTTTAATAGGGAGACTGACAATTTGCGAACTTAAAATGAAAGGTCCCTCTGAAGTTGAGCATGTTTTTTGTGGTTTATCCTGCTTTATTGGCTGTCCCAATCGAGCTATTGTTACTTCGTTTCACAGAAAAAAAATCAAACTTTAAAATGAAAATGCACACGAAATTACTCATTACTTTTTATTAAATTCAAAGTATTATAAATGTAACGCTGTGTGTTCACACTGAAAGTTTTATTCGGTTAGGCTTTGTCAAATACTAAAGGCGATTTGTCTGTGCCCTGACGAATCCCAGCTCTTAAGGGCATACGATACAGTTACAGGGAAGATAATGACGTTGCTAACGTAATTTGTTATTTTCGCGACGTCAAACGGTGACATATCGGGAAAAGATGCATTTTTCGACTGATTTTTATCATTCAAACTGATTTAATTTGAAAACGAGTTCATGGACCCCTATTTTTCAAAACTGCATCTGATTTCATTTTGCAGGGAGATTATGTGACCCAAATTTTATAAAACTGTAAATAGAGGATTTTTTTTAATTGTGATAAACATGCAGTAAAAAATTACGGTTTTTCCACAATTCATGAACATTTGATAAATATGAGTTATTTCTGAATAAAAAATTGCATATATTTTAAAGATATTTATAAAATACAGAAATTAACGATTATTTAACCAAAACAAATATGTTTTTATCTTATATAACAAAAAAGTTATGTCTTTCTTTCGAAAAAGACATTACGGCCACAAATCTGAATTTCGCGCAAATATACAAAATTTCGACCTCATTTTACTCAAAAAGTAGCAGATGAAGGTATATTTTTTATTACATATTTGATTTAATCAGGTAAAAAATAGCCTGTATGCAAATTTTCATGAACTTGTAAATACAGGATCAAAACTGTATCGTATGCCCTTAAGCACTTCTTTACATTCAATATTGACAACATTGTCACAGTCACTTATATATATGTAAAGCATAGCCAGACAACACAATCTGCTTACCGTCATTATTGACCTGTTCCATGTTTTAAGGCGTCGTAGTACAGAAAACGATCTCTCACAACTCCAAGACCCAACTGGCAAGGCGAACAGCAGCGATTGTACATGTTTTTTATCTGGGTAGAACTGCGTGTGTGTGATTGCTTGCTCTGGTTTACTTTTCTTCTTTTTTTTAATAAATAAGGCCGTTAGTTTTCTCGTTTGAATCGATTAACATTGTCTTATCGGGACCTTTTATAGCTGACTATGCGGTATGGGCGTTGCTCATTGTTGAAGGCCGTACGGTGACCTATAGTTGTTAATGTCTGTGTGATTTGGGTCTTTTGAGGACAGTACCTGTCTCATAGGCAATCATACCACATCTTCTTTTTTATATTTTAACCCAATCTCTCTAAAAGACGTAAAAGTTTTCCATCTGTTAACTTCGCCATGGAAGGTTAAACTAACAACGTTAACCAGTGCATAAAAGATAATGCATGATTTCAACCATTTTTTTTTCATTTCAGTTTGTATTTTTTTAATTTTTTTGTCAATCCACAATAGGCGGCAACTGCCTTCATGCCTCTATGTAATTTACCGCCCTGTTTGAAGCTTCGTGATATTTGTTCACTTTTAAATTAATACAAATGTTCACACACAGTCGATTGAGGTAGTTGTTAATGCATGTGGATCTTTTTAGTGCATCAGCATACATTCCGTCGAAAACAATTCCACAGAAACATAAAACATTGATTTTATTAAAGCATGTATTTGCATCTCTGCCCCCAGCGACATTTTTTGTCTGACAAAATCGTAACAATTTGCAATAATTGAATCGAAAATGGAAAATCGAGTACTTCCTGTTAAGTTCAGGCGTGACTATTTTGTTTTAAAAAGTATAAAGCCCAAATGTTAGGTACATCATTTCGCTTCAGATTTTATAAGTTTGATATATTAAGAATACAGGTTGATATTATAACATTATAAACTCATAGTTTAATAATTGAAAAGTATGGGTGATGTGAACTACCTTCCTAATTAGTTACAACAACAAATTTGTCGCGTTTGAATAACACATTTTTACCGAAAATCCCTGACTACAGATGAAACTAGTGGGTTTCAAAAGTGTGTAATTTCAAACAAAATTTCCATTTTTAATGTGAATTATGTAGGGTAATTCGTTTTCATCCTCTGCAAATAATACGTCTACCATTTTACGAAATACTTATTTAAAATAGTTTTTAATGTTTTAAAGGGGACAAACAGTACATCAAACTATGCGTAAAAACTAGAAAAAGTTTTTCTTTTTTAAAATACAACTGGCATATACGGATCATAATGATGATATACGGATAAACTCGTTAGTTTCAAGAGCTTAATTGACAGCGTGTTATCCCTTCAATGGCTTCCCTTTTTACGATTCAAAACATATGGTGGCGTAGTAGAGTTTTCCCGATTTGCTACCTTACCAACCGTAATACGAACTGGGAGCCGTCCTTGAACTTTTGAAAATTATCATATATGCCCTTAATGTCAACGCCTGTACATGTTTTATGAATCATCAGCAAAACTATTTGGAGGATATTTAGTATTTTTAGTGTACTACTTGATATAAATTTCATGTGAATATGTTCCCTATTCATAACAAACGATGTTGTGTGTACTCGATTATGTTTTCAACCATCCGTCATAAGTAACTATTGCACGAACATTTATAATTTAGATTTATTTCCCCTGACATTGTACAGGTAAAAAGAAGCTAAATATAAATCACATTCATTTTGTTTTAATTTAATGTTCGCCTGTTATATTGGTATAACAGTATAGAATGATTCGGTTGGCATTTTTCTGTGTAGGCTTTTAGAAAGCATGATAACATGGCGGACAGTGATCAGTAGAGAATTGGTAGTGAGAATGCATTTTCTAGTTCTGTGTTGAAATATGCCTAGAAAGGGAGTTCAACTCAGTTCAACAATTGTAAACAAAGGTGAGCTGTACACAGGTGACATAACGAATGTAAACAATCACACTTATCCTTCATTTGACAATCCAAGTTTAATGAACAATATGAACCAGCAACGTTTTCAAGATTTTTCATTTTTGGTTTTTCTCAAGATACTACGTAATGTACTCGCCTAGTCCAAACCCGATGTTTTAACTACAAAATCAACAGCTATGTTCTAATTTTAACTCCGGTATACTCTATCCTATGCAACAGGTAAACTGTCATCGCCAGTCATGCAATACCAATCCCAACAACGTCCATTCTGGGTTAGTAAGTTATTTAAGAGATTGGATATATTTGAAAATAAACTTAAGTTAAAAAATCGACGCAGCTTATTGGAAACGATTTTGATAAAGTTAAATCTTTAAGACTGAACATGATAAAGTATCGAAACATATAAAAAAGTAAGCGGGAAAAAATTCCGTAGACGAAATAAATGCGTTCGTCGACAACATGAAGAAGGAAAACAACAGACTTAAAGACGAATTGATTGATATCCAAATGAAGTCGATGCAAAATAACTTAATTTTTTATATTTAAGAAACTGAGAAGGAAATTTGATCTGAAATTATTGGCTGGTTTTGTGATAATAACATGAAAATAGACGGTGTTGATACGCACGTGGTTATTTCAGATGCTCACCGATTAGACAAAAAGATGAAAAAACACGTTAAATTTTAGTAAAGTTCTTAACATTTGAAAGTAGAGATTTGGTTAAGAAAAACTCAAAAAATATGAAAGGTTCGGAATTTGTCGTCTCGGAACAATTGTCTAAATAATTTTAGAAACGGAGAAAGAAAAAACGACCCATACTTAAGTTGTTGCGCAAGTTTAACGCGTATTTCGTTAAAGACCGCATATTTGTTGGTGGTAAAGAAGACAAGCGATAGCCTTTTAAAAAGTGCTATATTCGACTCTTAGCTGATGAACATGGAAAGAGCTCTCGCTTTGTAGATTAATTCATTTACTAGAATATCCACGTGCATCAATCAACAAATTTTACCACACACGTGAGGTCACACGTTACTCTACGGGATTGAAGGACATTTACTAGGTTTGGATTGTCCTAACCAATCAATAAATTTTGATTATTCACGTCTCGTAATATCTTCCAATCAGGTAGCAAGAAAAATTAATAAACATTGAAGGGTATGATAAAAATACTTGTCTTTTTTTAATTAAAATATTGGTACCATGAATGGAGGATTGTTAAGCTGTTTATGTAAACAACACTTATGTTAAGTTTTTTTTGGTTGAAAAAGAAATCAACCATGGTATTTTGCTTTTAGCATATGAGCACACATATTTCAATACAATTAAAGATGTCTTTGTTTGTTTTTCTTATATTTCACACGAGAATTATAGGTTAGACAATACTTGGTCATGTTTTATGAAGATTTAAGCCCAAGGCGAAGCCGAGGGCTTAAATTTTCATAAAACATGACCAAGTATTGTCTGACCAATTTAGAACATATTCACACTTTCGAGTGACCTTACAAAATAAGCCTTTCCCATTGTAATATTCAAACCTTAAAAAGAGTTCACATTTATAATGAACAAAAACATCGGTAATCATCATTTCAAAGGATGGAATGAAATGGCACTAACATAGTTTGTGAGCACCGAGAAGATAAATTGTTTTCTTCTGCTTCAGGTAAAATTCAATACTAATATATCTTGACATTTTTTTATTTTAAAAATCAACACAATGTGATATAAATACCCTTTTTGAAATTTGATTTTTCTTTATAAATATAAAATTCTGTATAAGCATTTAGATTCAGACCATTCAACGTTAAATGCTTACTTTTGTATTGATAACTTTATTTGTATTGTGTTTTTCCTTTAAAAAAAATCCTTTGCTTTATATATCAGCAGTCTGAAATTGTTTTCTTGAAAGAAAAAAATATATCCCTCAAAATGCCCGGTTTATAATAAATAAATATTATTTTACCTAGATCCTTACCTCCATTGTTTTTATTTATTCTATATATGTGTACCATTAGAACATTTATGAAAATTTGCACAATTCAATATAATTTGTTTTAATCTTTGCTCTTTCATCTTAAATCAGTAGGCTATTTTCCAAGGGAAAATGCCTCAGGTGATTGTACACTTCATTATTGCAGTTATTGAGAGTTCACTTTCATAATTAACTGACAATGAAAAGTCATTCATGTATAGCATTTCATAGTGCATGGAAAACCATGTATGAAAATTAGAGGGCGAAAAACTGACTTTTCATTGGACAAGAAGGGGTGAGTATGTTCTAAATCGAAATATTATAATATTTGTGATATCGATTTTCATGAGATTATTTAAAGTATTGTTTTAGATTATAGTGAAAAGGGCATTGTATTGATATGCGGAGATTTTAAAAGTCGCATTGGTGAAGTGAGTGACGTTTGGTGATATGATCAATTAGATCAATTTGTAACGAGTGTAAATCATTTTGAAAACCCCATTTTTTATGATCGATGCTCAATGGATAAAGTTGTTAACACCTTTGGACGTAAATTGTTACACAGGATTAACTGAAGCTAACGACAGACTCGGATCCGATACGAATAGTTAATTCACGTTTTGTAATAGTAAAGGGACGAGTCAACGATTATTTGCTTCTGTCTCCGAACAACTATGGTATCATTAGTGACTTTGAAGTTCTAGAAATTAATGAGTTCTCAGATCATATGCTTTTATTTTTTTAAATTAGCTGTTCCACTATATGCCAAAAGAGAACAAATACTACAACACACAATTACATTAAATGGGAAACAAATAAAAATGTTGAATAAGCACAAATGTTACAACCTCATAGAGAAAACAATTATTAACAGTTGTGAATAATATTACTTCAGATGTCGATATACACAACGGCGTAAGACTGATAACTCAAATTGTTTATGATAGCGCTTTCAAAGTGTTTGGACACTCAGTTTCTATCTATAAAAACATAGATCGTCAAAATCGTCCGAATTATGAATGTTTCGATGACAACTGCAAAAACACCCGAAACAGATTTCATGTCACGATAAACTTTTTTCTACGTCATCAAACGGATGCAAACAGGAGTAAATACGTGATTGCTAGAAATTATTATAATATAAATACAACTATAAGTAGATAAGAAAGGTCTGGCACTTTGCAGTATTGCAAAAATTAATCCGAAGAAATTTGGGTCAACCTTAATGCCAAAAAACATATCAAGTGTGTAGTGGTCAACGAATAAATGTTAATTTTTTTGAAAATATTCTTGGTATGAACCCACCCGAGCTATCTGATGCAGTGTTAGATCTTTTGAATAACAATGATTGTTGATGGTGTAAATATAGACTCATTAGATACAGACATTTTGGAAGACGAAATAATTAAAGCACTAAAGAGACTTAAATCTGGGAAAAGTGCAGGTGAGGACGAAATTGTAGGTGATATGTTTTCGTCATGTCCTATATTTTTCGCACCTATTTTTAAAACTTTGTTCAACTCGATCTTTGCTATCGGAATATATCCAGAAAATTGGACTGAATGTTAGTTATTCCTGTTCCTAAAAGTGGTGATCTCATCAATCCGATTAATTATAGACCTATAATATTAGTAAGCATCCTTTCGAAGTTGTACACTGACTGTCAAAATAAAATAAGTAAAGGCAGTATCGTGATCCGAGATTTCTGCTTCCACTAGTTTATATATATATATATATATCTTTTTCGTTTTTAGCAAATATTTTGTAATGGTTCCAGAATGATAAAGTGCTTGAAGTTTAAAAGATGAACGAGGAATTATTTCAACTTTAAAATCATCGCCAGTGCTTTCTGCCACGGATCAAACAATTATTACGTTCATCTGATTCAAACTTGCGTAGTTTTCGATCTTTCTAAAATGTGTTGTTGCAACAAAATATAAAAGCCGCTATGCGCTCAAGATGAACGACTGCAATCCAGAACTCATACAAACACCCAAAACTGATGGACAGCAGTCCGACAATTGTCTGTCATCCTTTAATTTCAGGTTAGAAGCTTCCTCACTCTTAAAGGGGGACCAATTCTGTTTACTTGAGTTATTTTGTAGCCTGAACGATGGTCAAATGCCGGCAGTTCTTCAAGTTCACAGCTATCGCATTTTACACCTTAATTAATGTTTAACTAATCCAACCTTTTATTTATTGCAGATACAAAAGTCGACTTCCCTACACTGGTAAATTTACTCAAACTTTCAGTCAATGTTTGTTGGTCACATTTAACGACTTTTGTCTTTTCTTTTGACTTGAGGGAGCAAGTTTCAACGGAAATGACGAATCGTATATGATGCGGCATATTTACTGAATCTATCCGTCAATTATTTATATTTTTACAATAAGACTTTTCTAACAAAGTATATTTCATGTTTTATAACAAAAAAACATTTATTCTAAACACAAAGTATGTACCATATTTTATTGCACATTATTTGAAAATATTTGTATAATATAGCGAAAAATGCAGTCATTTCATATCAGTTTGGAGCGAACCATTGACTGATACACAAAATGTGATAGAAGGGAAGTGATTAAGTTCCGTTTTGAAATTTCAATAGTTTACTCTATCCTACTTCAATTGATTTTGGGGGCTTTTTTCGAATTTAGGTTCAGAAATTTTGACACGTAAATAGTTTTATAAAATACTATACACTTAAAATATCATGGGATAGTTTGTATTACTACTATGAAGAAGAAAATAAAGTTTGTGTCAGAATTTGCAATCAAAATTATCTCAATTTTAAAAGGTCAAAACTTAACAAAAACAAAGCAAATTTTAAAGATTAGAAGAAAATACTGCATAGAATATTTTGACATATGAAAATAGCGTCAGAAAAAAAACCCATTACAATTAAATGTAAGCAAACATAGACAAATTTTCAATTCTAAAGGGGGGGTTAACACTCTCCAATACACTACTAGTCATTGAAACGATTTTTTAGAAAAATGTGACGATACGAAATTCTGACGACATGGCAAAACATAAGACATTTGTTTTTTGTCTTTTAAGTTTAGACCATTTTCAGTCGTGTGTTATTAGGGGAGATTAAACTCGCAATCTAGACGACTTTTTACACTTCTGTCACCGCACTTAATACTAGTACATCATTAGTGCATTTCAGTTCAGTCATGAAATACAATCATGATGATACCAAAGAAGTTAATCTTAAACTATGCACAAACATAATGAACAATCTAACCTTAGTTGTTTTAACCATTGGATCCATCCCTTTTTGTTTTATCAACCAGTTTGTTAACTCAATGTTTCCACTGAAAGCTGCCAAGTGTAATGTTGTTTCTCCGTCCTATAATGATAAATTAATTGTTATGTTTTAGAGATTTAAAGTTAAATAACTAAGTGTGTGTCTGGGAAATGTGATAACTTCGTGTATTCTACTGTTGCCTTTATTTACGTCCTTTCCGTAGTTTTCATAACTTCTGAAAAAATACATATCATTATACAAACATTCTAGCCAACACTAAATGTAAATATCAAGGTAGTGCTGAAAGTGGTATTAAACACTAACCAGGTTATTGAACTACTAAGAACTTCCATTAGAACAAAACGATGTGTGTTTATGTAAGTTAATCAGGTTTAAGGATCGTTTCGATTCCTAAAAATCCTTCAGGATACTTTGTTCTCCTATAGATAATGTTACACCTTTTATAGAATAAAACTAACATAAAAATTGTATGGGATGTTTTCCACAGCAGAACTTTCCATTATAAAATTACTCCTGTAAGATTCAAATTTTTCATTTAAAAGAAATACCTAATCCCATCGGAAACATCCAAAAATTGGGAAAATAAATCCTTATGGATAAAAGTAAATCAACACTTCAGAAATAAAAGTGGCGAAAGAAAAAAATGGAGATCAGAACAAAATCAAAAGGTCTCTCCTCAGAACAGTGAGATGACCTTTATATTGTCTGTCAAGTTCACCTGTCAAAAGATAGAACATATTTAAGAAATATTTTAATAGTGGCCTTTATATGAATTTACTTTTACAGTACTATTCTTTTAATATCGCCATATATTTGAAATTAAAAATTGTCACTCATAACGATACAAGGATAGCAATTGTTATAGAGATAAACATTTCTATGAGTATAAAGGCATAATATGTCAAAGACAGATAATATAAATCAGATATAGATTGAATGGGTTATCAACTTAAGTTAGCACCATTTATTTTAACTTTTATTAACTTAAAAAACAAACTCTTTTAAATACAAATTGCAACTTTTGCTTTTTATTTAAATGATTTCTTTAATTACAATTAGTTATAAGTATATACTAATCAATGGTTTATGCAAACATATTAGACTTGTATTTTTCTTAATTGAATATGCATAAGGCTTCTAAAATGAGTTTTGTCGATGCATTATCTAAATCCTTGGTAAAGGTTTGTTATTGTACGTTCATATTATGTTAAAAGTAAAATCTCTGTAAACAACGGTGAAGGGAACGTCCTTTGCATCCTTTAATATTAAAAAGTATGTATGCATAAACTTCTAATGGGACAGCAAACTAAAAACAAAATAATAAAATCATATTTGGATAGTAACACCTTTTCTTTTTAGAAGATATCATGATATCTTTAAAATTAGACCATCGTATATGCAATTTGTCAAACCGTTAATCTTCGAAAGTCTGTAAATACTGTGAACAAAAAAAAATGTGTGAAATTGTTCGCTGTGTTTCTGTAATGGTTGACGGTTAATTGTAGTGTGTCTTTGAATATTCTCTATTTAACATATTAAAGAATAAAACATTCAATATTACCCGTAATGATGTATCCAAAGGATCCATCCCAGCTTCTTCAATTAGCCATTTCACGACCTTGAAATGTCCGAAATTAGCAGCCAGGTGCAATGATGTGTATCCACCCTACATACAATAAAACAACACTCATGTAAGCCTTTGAATTATTTAAGTCAAAATCAGAATACAGGCAAGTTCTCTAATTTTGATTTTTTTTATAAATAATGTTTTCTCAAATTTACATCAAATCTTGTGTGATAAGCTGTTTTGGTTATAAATATATATTACATGAATCACTGGTTAAAACAGAATGAAGGAGTTTTTATATTTACATTGGTATTCTACATAACCAATAATATAATCCGAACACTTGTTTGATGTCCATATAACCTTTCTAATTAGCAACATGATTTTGTGTAAATACGGTATAAAAGAACCTATGATCAGACTGAGGAGAAGATATAAAATTTTACAAAACTCCTAAAATATTAAAGTAAGATTCATTTAAAATGCAGTTCATTACCCTACACTTATAACATGTAGTTCTAATATTTAAACGTGCGTGTTGAGGAAGGAAAAATCTAATTTCATCAAAACCTAAACTGACCGTTAGACTATAATAACAAATAACGGTGAAGTTTGATGTTAATCAAGCAATGTTTCTCAATATACGGTATGACGTGTTTGCGACGGACAGACGGATGGACGGATGGGCAGTCATTTTTATACATGTACCATAATACGTTCCGTCGAAATTTGATGGGCATAAAAAAACCGGTGTAATAAGTTCAGTTCCAGAAAACTCACGCGTACGACCTTGTACAAAATTTAAGCTGTTAATGTGTGGCCTTTGTTTTAACTGTTGACCAAATGAATTTACCAAATCCAAAAGTTTACTTTTTTATTTGAGTCCTTGTGATATAAGATGTCAGTTTTTTAATGAATATTGTGTTTTTCCCTTTTGTACCAGATCATTCTGAGACTAATAATGTTAGGGACATAATAATTAAGAACCAACATCTTATTTCACACATTTCATAACAAAAACATCCAACATATTTGTTCACACATGTTTTTGTGTTTTGTTCATAAAAAATTATATTTGTATAGAAATAAATATTTTACAATCATGTATATATCAAAAATACACGTGGTCCAAAAACGACGAGAAACCAATCGACAATCGACAATCTGTTTGGTTTTCGCGTCTGTGCGTCTCTGAGTAAGATCTAGTGGACTTATATCTGACGTCTGATAATTGGCTAGGAGTAAAATAGGGCGTAAACCTCTATCTCCGTTATCATTGATCTTTTTTATTAATGATATTTTTTATAATATAACTGTTCCAAATAATGAATATATAGTGAACCTAAATGGACTTTTTATCTATTTGATACTTTTTCAACATTTACTTGACAAACTATCAAAATAATGTAGAACATGGAACATAGAAGTAAACACTAATAAAACTAAAGAAGTTGTGTTCAGAAATGGATGGCAACTTGTAAATATTTATTTCATACATATTTAAATAGAACTTTAAATCGTAAATACCTACGTTTACCTTGGAACGTTGCTACACTTTAACGAGGAATTAAACGTGTTGCTATTTGTTTTCGTTGGACGAGTTGGGTATACCTATACATGTATGTTTTGAGAGAAAAATTAGTCTTAGAGGTATTGGTTACGTATTGTTATATATAAACCAGCTTTTGTGATAATAATTCATAGTCCTTTATGTTCCATCTTGGGGGCACGAACAGTGCAATAAGCCATAGTCCTTTATATTCTATCTTTGTGATACGAACAGTGCAATAACCCATACGAATACCAATAATAATACGAAAGTTTTATTTTGATTTGGTTCACATATAACAATACAAATATAAGATAACATAGATTATATTAAAACACAGAACATGCAGATAAGTTATATAAACATCAAATTATTTCAAATGCATACAAAACAGCGCAAGCATATTGAATAACATGCAAAGCATCACTAAATACACATCTTCACATGCAAAAACTGAAGCATAACTAAATATTTCAGTACACATTAAAAATTAAGCACAAATAAAGATATAACACACAAAAGTCATGTAAAATTTAAGGCAAAATACAAACATGCCCATAGTCCTTTATATTTCTATAAATAGACTAATGTAAACTCTCGCTCGTGGATTACTCTGTTTTAAAGAGATTTAAACAAAACTAGAAAGGAAACAAACAAAATTTTACAACAACCAATTTATGTCGAACCTGGAAGCTCGACATAGGGTTAGTAATCCTGCTTCATCGGCGGCGGCAGCGTTAACTAATATATATTTTATAAGATGGAAGACATGGACTTTTTTATACTTTGTATATGGATGCCTCATGTTACGAAGTTTCCGTCAGTCACATGTCCAATGTCCTTGACCTCATTTTCATGGTTCAGTGACTACTTTAAAAAAAAGTTAAAATTTTTTGTAATGTTAAATGCTCTCTTATTATAAGAAATAGGATAACTGTGTTTTGGTATGTTCGTACCTTGCAAGGTCTTCATGCCCATCAGAAAGTCTTTACTTGACCTCAACTTAGTGCTCTGTGTTAAAATTTTGGGTTTTGGTCTGTTTTTCTTAAACTTTAAGCAACAGGTCAACTATATTTGTTGTATGGAAGAATTAGTAGCTGTACATACCTGCCTGGCATGGTTCATCTGACCTTGACCTCATTTTCATGGTTCATTGGTTAATTTTTTTTATTTTCTTGGTTAATGTTAAGATTATGTGACAGTTGTAATAAAGCTTTATATTTAAGACTACATTGTATCAACATTATATCAATGATTAGTAAAGAAGGCGAGACATTCCAGCGTGTGCACTCTTGTTATCATATATGTTTGTGAACTCGAAAGGTGATGATACATAAACATGTGCATAAATATACGAAAATGAGATATGATAGCAGAACAGACAACTTTCCATCAAAGTCACAATTTATAAATTAACCCATCATAGGTCAAATTAATGCCATCAACACGGAGCCATAGCTCACACCGAACAGCATACTATAAAGGGCCCAAAAATTACTTTGATAGAACAATTGAAAAGAGAAAACCAAATGGTATAATCTATATAAAAAAAAAAAACATTTATGAACCATACCAACAAACGACAACTACTTAACATCAGATTCCAGGTACTTTTGTCTATCGTTTCAAGGTTGTAAGTATAGATCTTGTTTCCATTATTCGTTGTCGAAACATCACATACTACGTCTCGATATAAACAATGAGATAAACGAAAAATTTGTGGCTATCTAAAAAGTTACTTAAGAGCAATCGAAATTTTGAAGATTTATAAATGGCGATAGATTGACGCATTGCTTATGTTTTCATTAGTAAAAACTGCGCTCCTTAGTTATGATAGGCATTTGTTTGACCTTCCATATACTTTCCTACTGTAACCTTAAGACAGACAAAGGCCATAGATTTTAACAGTTGGTGTGTGGTTATTTTCTGACAAGAACACGATATATAGGATTCACACCGAATACTTGCTGGCTAAAATAACATGTATAGATTGTCACTTGACGTTACATAAACAACAATTTGAACCATTAACTTTACAATAGTCCTTAATATGCATGTAATACTTGGTTAACATTATGCAGCCATAAATTACAATTATCGCTCCTAAAAGTCTTAATATAACAGGAAAAACAGTAATAAAATCGTTATTTCGAAACTCTTATGAAACATGTCCTGTCTATTGAACTGTGAAAAAAAAATACATTCCAAATGCAGAAAATAGAAATGTTGACTGAAAAATCGGCGATGTTGGAATCTTTGCATGTAGATGTCATGTATGTTTCTTGGTTATTTTTCAAATTCATTGGCTGAAATTGATAAGTTAAAGTTCTTTGCGTTGCAAGTGATTGAGAGATAAAACAATTGTAAGGGAACCTAGTGTCTAGTCTTGTTTTGCGGTTAGTCGGAGGCTCAACAAATTTAGGGTAACAATTATTTAAAATGTTCCTCTGGATGCTATCTTTTGATTGTAAGAAGCTTATATCCAAGTTTGGTAAAACTCAAGGATTGTTTTGAATCTTATACATGTTTTAAATACTTTACATGCAGATTGTATGATAAGTTAACGTGAATGAAAAAAGTCTCAGATAAGGGATGATTAGTACAAGAAACAGTATTATTGAGAAATAAAGCACTTTAATCATCATTACAGGACGGGGAAACAGTATTACAATTGGCATCTCAGAAAGGATACTTTGAGTTATTTATCTATCAGCGGGTAATATAGAACCACACACACGACCAATCATACCTCGCTTCAGTTTTCTAATGATCGTGTTTAGTCTATAAGAATCGAAATAACTCATAGAAACCATAGATGTGTTGTAAATGTCGATGAATTTTTTTTTAAGTATATTTTTAGCGTCCATTGGCAAAAGATAGAGATCAGATTATCTATGCCGAGAACATATCAATGTGATTTACATTTGAAATCGGAAGTACCGATGTTCTGTTTTGATTTAAACGGTATTGCTGTCAGAACGATTGTAGACTCATGTAAAATGCTTACAAAACGGCTCAATTTTAACATTTAAACTTTTAACATCGCTCCGTCATCGATATACACTGTATCTAATTGCACATGTTCTACACGTGCCTAACTGAATGTCCATTAGTTTATTGATTGGTTGTTTGATTCATATAATGAAGTAATTTAGTTTTCTTGTGTTCACCATTTTAAGTCCTTTTAGATTTGAATACATTAACGAAAAATGCTCCTAACCTTGAGAGTGCAGTAATCTAAAACTTAACACAAACATAATGCAAAAATGTTACCTTTGCTGTTTTAACCATGGGATCCATTCCTTTTTCTTCTATCAGCCATTTTGTAAACTCAAAGTTTCCGCTCTGAGCTGCCAAATGTAATACTGTTTCCCCTTCCTGTAATGATGATTAAAGTTTTATATTTCTCAATAATACTGTTTCTTGTTCTAATCATCAATTATCTGAGTACAAGAGGATGTGTGTCTATGTTGGTTTAACTAGATGTTTGCAACATTTTATGTCATTGAACAGCCAATATGACAAAACAGAATGTCCATATCAAATCCTTTACGAATCGAAAAAAATCCCAAAGGATATAATTATTCCCGGAGTTTTATCTCTTTTATGATAAAAAAAAATAAACAGCAGCGCCACGATTCTATTTCAAATATAATTATATTATCAATCTGTACAAATGAAGAGAACGACGTGCAATCATTGTAAATTCTTTTCGTAATCTCCGGAATTTTCAAAACACTGTTATTGTTTACCCAAACTGTACAACCTGAATATTTTAGAAATAATGTTTTCTCAAATTTACATCAAATCTTGTGTGATAAGCTGTAACTGTTTTGGTTATAAATATATATCACATGAATCACTGATCAAAACAGAATGAAGGAGTTTTTACATTTACATTGGTATTCTACATAACCAATAATATAATCCGAACACTTGTTTGATGTCCATATAACCTTTCTAATTAGCAACATGATTTTGTGTAAATACGGTATAAAAGAACCTATAATCAGACTGAGGAGAAGATATATATTTTTACAAAGGTTATGGCTTCCCTGTCACATCAATTTGTTTTCTTTGTTTCTTTTATATGCATCAGACAATAATGGTATTAATCCATTTTGTAATATCACAATAAAACTTGTGTCACTAGGTTGACGCTTTCGTATAAACATTTTAAACAAAATAGACATCAAACTATTCAGAGGTCAAAAGAGAACAAAATCTCGACTGTCATTCCGTATCCCTAGAAATAAAGATCGTGAAAGAACATGAAATGGTAGTCAAACAATGCAATCATATAGTGAACGATCTGGCTACGCTTCGTGGGTGTAAAAAATATAATTCAACTTCTAAACGTTTTATGAATCACTATTTTTCGGAATTTGTCAAAGAACTTTGAAATAACGACAAAAAATTACTTGTATTTCGATTTCGATTTTAACGTATGAAAGCAAACTAAAGCAAAGTAAAGGTATTTCTATCATACTGTTACACGATAGCCATGCATTAATTGTATTGTATCGAATGTAGGGTGATTGGTTACCAGCGCAAACTATTACATATCGATGATCACTTAGTTGATCGAAGGGTTCAATGTAAAATATTAAAGTAAGATTCATTTAAAATACAGTTCATTACCCTACACTTATAACATGTAGCTCTAATATTTAAACGTTCGTGTTGAGTAAGGTAAAGACTAACCTTAATTTACATTGTTTTGTTCGGCTTAGCTGACAGGGTGAGCGTTTGTCGGCAATATGCTAAATTATGACTACCAGAAGACATTGTTTCGAACAGGGGCCGATCTTAAATACATGTTTTACAATTTTACTCAAAAATAGTGTTTGATTGTAGGAAACATGTGAATGTCAGTGATATTATGATGTGATGAAATACATGCGGCTGTTTTCTGAAACATGCTTTGATGTCGGGTTTAAGGAATGCTCTGCTTTTAATAATACAATCTTTCCTCTTGATTGCATATCATGTAATATTGTTCGTTGAAATATGATCATTATTTGTCTACGTAACTCTTTTTCGACACAAGAAAGATTTATTCATTTTTTTTGTTACTTTCATTAAATAAAATGTCCTAATCGTATTCGTTAATTGTCTTTATGAAACTTTTGAGTTCATGTTTGCAAACAGTACGGATGTGAATAAAGGATAAAATACATTATGGAAACTAATTCCTCTGGGGTGTAGTATACACTGATATTTTATCCTAATGCTCTCTTTTGATAATTTACACTCGGAAAGAGCATTGTGCACTTCTTGTGCAATTAAATATATACAGCTACTAAAGTATAGTAGGGGATATTAGGTTTGTATTTTATTTGGGGAAGGGGTTACTGTTCCCAGGCAATACTAATTAGAGTATTTGTAGTATAATTCATTTTACTGATTTATTACAACTGTCCTTTAGTTTTCTTACCCATCAAGTTTAATAAATATAATTCATCTGAAAAAGGTCCACAACTCTGGAAGGAAAAATCAAAATTTCCCCCCAAAATATACAGAGTATATGACAATCATTAAAAACAAAAGTGTAAAGTTTGAATTTATTTTCATAGTGATAAAATCTTTAATTTTGGATTTGATATCCTCTCAATATAACATAAATCACCTTTTTCATACTATTCTGTTATATTACTATCTTACCACGATAAACACATATTCTTCAAAGATATCTTGATATAATTTCGAGCCATCTTTTCGTACTATTTATTCGCCTTACTATGCTATTTTGTCAGAATACTATATCATACTTATACTTCTTTGAACGACGTATAGCTATAATAGTAATACTTAAAAAGAATATGAAAAGTTTATTTTTTTGTTTATGTAGAAGTTAATAAGTTCGAGGTGAATATATATAGAATGTGAAAAATTGACTCTTCCTTCTTATTCGAAAATAGTCCACAACTCTGGTAGGAAAATTCTTAATTCATCAAAAGCTATACAGACCGTTAGACTATCATAACAAATAACGATGAAGTTTGATGTTAATCAAGCAATGTTTTCTCAATATACGGTATGCCATGTTTACGACGGACAGACGGATGGACGAATGGACTGACATTTTTATACCATAATACGTTCCGTCAAAATTTGATGGGCATAACATAAACCGGAGTAATAGGTTCAGTTCCAGTAAACTCACGCGTAAGACCTTGTACAAATGTAAGCTGTTAATGTGTGGCTTTTGTTTTAACAGTTGACTAAATGAATTTACCAAATCCAAAAGTTTACCTTGTGATATAAGATGTCTGGTTTTTTTAATAAATATTGTGTGTTTTCCCTTTGGTAGCAGATCATTCTGAGACTGTTAATGTTAGGGACATAAGAATTAAGAACCAACATTGTATTTCACACATTTCATAACAAAAAAAACAACATATTTTTTCACATGTTTTTGTGTTTTGTTCATAAAAGTTATGTTTGTATACAAATATATATTTTACAATCATGTATCTATTGAAAATACACGTGGTCCAAAGACGAAGAGAAACCAATCGACAATCGACAATCTTTTTGGTTTTCGCGTCTGTGCGTCTCTGAGTAAGATCTAGTGGACTTCTATCTGACGTCTGATAATTGGATAGGAGTAAAATAGGGTGAAAACCTCTATCTCCGTTATCATTCATCTTTTTTTATTAATGATATTTTTGATAATATAACTGTTCCAAATAATGAAGATATAGTGAACCTAAATGGACTTTTTAATCTATTTGATACTTTTTCAACATTTACTTGACAAACTATCAAAATAATGTAGAACATGGAACTTAGAAGTTAACACTAATAAAACTCAAGAAGTTGTGTTCAGAAATGGATGGCAACTTGTAAATAATGGTTTCATATATATTTAAATAGAACTTTCTATCGCAAATTCCTACGTTTACATTAGAACGTTGCTTCACTTTAACGAGGAATTAAACGTCTGGCTATTAGTTTTCTTTGGACGAGTTGGGTCATATACCTATACATGTATGCTTTGAGAGAACAATTAGTCTTAGAGGTATTGGTTACGTATTGTTATATATTAACCAGCGTTTGTGATAATAATTCATAGTCCTATTTATTCCATCTTGGGGGTACGAACAGTGCAATAAGCCATTGTCCTTTATATTCCATCTTTGTGATACGAACAGTGCAATAACCCATACGAATACCAATAAGAATACGAAAGTTTGACTTTGATTTGGTTCACATATAACAATACAAATATAAGATTACATAGATTATATTAAAACACAGAACATGCAGATAAGTTATATAAACATCAAATTATTTCAAATGCATACAAAACAGCGCAAGCATATTGAATAACATGCAAACACTGAAGCATAACTAAATATTTCAGCACACATGAAAAATTAAGCACAAATAAAGATATAACACACAAAAGTCATGTAAAATTTAAGGCAAAATACAAACATGACATGCCCATTGTCCTTTATATTTCTATAATTAGACTAATGTAAACTCTCGCTCGTGGATTACTCTGTTTTAAAGAGATTTGAACAAAACTAGAAAGGAAACAAACAAAATTTTACAACAACCAATTTATGTCGAACCTGGAAGCTCGACATAGGGTTAGTAATCCTGCTTCATCGACGGCGGCAGCGTTAACTAACTTCTTAAAAGTTTTATATTTTAGAAGATGGAAGACATGGACTTTTTTTTATACTTTGTATATGGATGCCTCATGTTACGACGTTTCCGTCAGTCACATGTCCAATGTCCTTGACCTCATTTTCATGGTTCAGTGACTACTTTAAAAAAAAAGTTAAGATTTTTTGTAATGTTAAATGCTCTCTTATTATAAGAAATAGGATAACTGTGTTTTGGTATGTTCGTACCTTGCAAAGTCTTCATGCCCGTAAAGTCTTCACTTGACCTCGACTTAGTGCTCTGTGTTAAAATGTTGGGTTTTGGTCTGTTTTTCTTAAACTTTAAGCAACAGGTCAACTATATTTGTTGTATGGAAGAATTAGTAGCTGTACATACCTGCCTGGCATGGTTCATCTGACCTTGACCTCATTTTCATGGTTCATTGGTTATTTTTTTTATTTTCTTGGTTAATGTTAAGATTATGTGACAGTTGTAATAAAGCTTTATATTTAAGACTACATTGTATCAACATTATATCAATGATTAGTAAAGAAGGCGAGACATTCCAGCGTGTGCACTCTTGTTATCATATATGTTTGTGAACTCGAAAGGTGATGATACATAAACATGTGCATAAATATACGAAAATGAGATATGATAGCAGAACAGACAACTTTCCATCAAAGTCACAATTTATAAATTAACCCATCATAGGTCAAATTAATGCCATCAACACGGAGCCATAGCTCACACCGAACAGCATACTATAAAGGGCCCAATAATTACTTTGATAGAACAATTCAAAGGAGAAAACCAAATGGTATAATCTATATAAAAAAAACAAGAAACGAGAAACACTTATGAACCATACCAACAAACGACAACTACTTAACATCAGATTCCAGGTACTTTTATCTATCGTTTCAAGGTTGTAAGTATAGATCTTGTTTCCATTATTCGTTGTCGAAACATCACATACTACGTCTCGATATAAACAATGAGATAAACGAAAAATTTGTGGCTATCTAAAAAGTTACTTAAGAGCAATCGAAATTTTGAAGATTTATAAATGGCGATAGATTGACGCATTGCTTATGTTTTCATTAGTAAAAACTGCGCTCCTTAGTTATGATAGGCATTTGTTTGACCTTCCATATACTTTCCTACTGTAACCTTAAGACAGACAAAGGCCATAGATTTTAACAGTTGGTGTGTGGTTATTTTCTGACAAGAACACGATATATAGGATTCACACCGAATACTTGCTGGCTAAAATAACATGTATAGATTGTCACTTGACGTTACATAAACAACAATTTGAACCATTAACTTTACAATAGTCCTTAATATGCATGTAATACTTGGTTAACATTATGCAGCCATAAATTACAATTATCGCTCCTAAAAGTCTTAATATAACAGGAAAAACAGTAATAAAATCGTTATTTCGAAACTCTTATGAAACATGTCCTGTCTATTGAACTGTGAAAAAAAAATACATTCCAAATGCAGAAAATAGAAATGTTGACTGAAAAATCGGCGATGTTGGAATCTTTGCATGTAGATGTCATGTATGTTTCTTGGTTATTTTTCAAATTCATTGGCTGAAATTGATAAGTTAAAGTTCTTTGCGTTGCAAGTGATTGAGAGATAAAACAATTGTAAGGGAACCTAGTGTCTAGTCTTGTTTTGCGGTTAGTCGGAGGCTCAACAAATTTAGGGTAACAATTATTTAAAATGTTCCTCTGGATGCTATCTTTTGATTGTAAGAAGCTTATATCCAAGTTTGGTAAAACTCAAGGATTGTTTTGAATCTTATACATGTTTTAAATACTTTACATGCAGATTGTATGATAAGTTAACGTGAATGAAAAAAGTCTCAGATAAGGGATGATTAGTACAAGAAACAGTATTATTGAGAAATAAAGCACTTTAATCATCATTACAGGACGGGGAAACAGTATTACAATTGGCATCTCAGAAAGGATACTTTGAGTTATTTATCTATCAGCGGGTAATATAGAACCACACACACGACCAATCATACCTCGCTTCAGTTTTCTAATGATCGTGTTTAGTCTATAAGAATCGAAATAACTCATAGAAACCATAGATGTGTTGTAAATGTCGATGAATTTTTTTTTAAGTATATTTTTAGCGTCCATTGGCAAAAGATAGAGATCAGATTATCTATGCCGAGAACATATCAATGTGATTTACATTTGAAATCGGAAGTACCGATCTTCTGTTTTGATTTAAACGGTATTGCTGTCAGAACGATTGTAGACTCATGTAAAATGCTTACAAAACGGCTCAATTTTAACATTTAAACTTTTAACATCGCTCCGTCATCGATATACACTGTATCTAATTGCACATGTTCTACACGTGCCTAACTGAATGTCCATTAGTTTATTGATTGGTTGTTTGATTCATATAATGAAGTAATTTAGTTTTCTTGTGTTCACCATTTTAAGTCCTTTTAGATTTGAATACATTAACGAAAAATGCTCCTAACCTTGAGAGTGCAGTAATCTAAAACTTAACACAAACATAATGCAAAAATGTTACCTTTGCTGTTTTAACCATGGGATCCATTCCTTTTTCTTCTATCAGCCATTTTGTAAACTCAAAGTTTCCGCTCTGAGCTGCCAAATGTAATACTGTTTCCCCTTCCTGTAATGATGATTAAAGTTTTATATTTCTCAATAATACTGTTTCTTGTTCTAATCATCAATTATCTGAGTACAAGAGGATGTGTGTCTATGTTGGTTTAACTAGATGTTTGCAACATTTTATGTCATTGAACAGCCAATATGACAAAACAGAATGTCCATATCAAATCCTTTACGAATCGAAAAAAATCCCAAAGGATATAATTATTCCCGGAGTTTTATCTCTTTTATGATAAAAAAAAATAAACAGCAGCGCCACGATTCTATTTCAAATATAATTATATTATCAATCTGTACAAATGAAGAGAACGACGTGCAATCATTGTAAATTCTTTTCGTAATCTCCGGAATTTTCAAAACACTGTTATTGTTTACCCAAACTGTACAACCTGAATATTTTAGAAATAATGTTTTCTCAAATTTACATCAAATCTTGTGTGATAAGCTGTAACTGTTTTGGTTATAAATATATATCACATGAATCACTGATCAAAACAGAATGAAGGAGTTTTTACATTTACATTGGTATTCTACATAACCAATAATATAATCCGAACACTTGTTTGATGTCCATATAACCTTTCTAATTAGCAACATGATTTTGTGTAAATACGGTATAAAAGAACCTATAATCAGACTGAGGAGAAGATATATATTTTTACAAAGGTTATGGCTTCCCTGTCACATCAATTTGTTTTCTTTGTTTCTTTTATATGCATCAGACAATAATGGTATTAATCCATTTTGTAATATCACAATAAAACTTGTGTCACTAGGTTGACGCTTTCGTATAAACATTTTAAACAAAATAGACATCAAACTATTCAGAGGTCAAAAGAGAACAAAATCTCGACTGTCATTCCGTATCCCTAGAAATAAAGATCGTGAAAGAACATGAAATGGTAGTCAAACAATGCAATCATATAGTGAACGATCTGGCTACGCTTCGTGGGTGTAAAAAATATAATTCAACTTCTAAACGTTTTATGAATCACTATTTTTCGGAATTTGTCAAAGAACTTTGAAATAACGACAAAAAATTACTTGTATTTCGATTTCGATTTTAACGTATGAAAGCAAACTAAAGCAAAGTAAAGGTATTTCTATCATACTGTTACACGATAGCCATGCATTAATTGTATTGTATCGAATGTAGGGTGATTGGTTACCAGCGCAAACTATTACATATCGATGATCACTTAGTTGATCGAAGGGTTCAATGTAAAATATTAAAGTAAGATTCATTTAAAATACAGTTCATTACCCTACACTTATAACATGTAGCTCTAATATTTAAACGTTCGTGTTGAGTAAGGTAAAGACTAACCTTAATTTACATTGTTTTGTTCGGCTTAGCTGACAGGGTGAGCGTTTGTCGGCAATATGCTAAATTATGACTACCAGAAGACATTGTTTCGAACAGGGGCCGATCTTAAATACATGTTTTACAATTTTACTCAAAAATAGTGTTTGATTGTAGGAAACATGTGAATGTCATTGATATTATGATGTGATGAAATACATGCGGCTGTTTTCTGAAACATGCTTTGATGTCGGGTTTAAGGAATGCTCTGCTTTTAATAATACAATCTTTCCTCTTGATTGCATATCATGTAATATTGTTCGTTGAAATATGATCATTATTTGTCTACGTAACTCTTTTTCGACACAAGAAAGATTTATTCATTTTTTTTGTTACTTTCATTAAATAAAATGTCCTAATCGTATTCGTTAATTGTCTTTATGAAACTTTTGAGTTCATGTTTGCAAACAGTACGGATGTGAATAAAGGATAAAATACATTATGGAAACTAATTCCTCTGGGGTGTAGTATACACTGATATTTTATCCTAATGCTCTCTTTTGATAATTTACACTCGGAAAGAGCATTGTGCACTTCTTGTGCAATTAAATATATACAGCTACTAAAGTATAGTAGGGGATATTAGGTTTGTATTTTATTTGGGGAAGGGGTTACTGTTCCCAGGCAATGCTAATTAGAGTATTTGTAGTATAATTCATTTTACTGATTTATTACAACTGTCCTTTAGTTTTCTTACCCATCAAGTTTAATAAATATAATTCATCTGAAAAAGGTCCACAACTCTGGAAGGAAAAATCAAAATTTCCCCCCAAAATATACAGAGTATATGACAATCATTAAAAACAAAAGTGTAAAGTTTGAATTTATTTTCATAGTGATAAAATCTTTAATTTTGGATTTGATATCCTCTCAATATAACATAAATCACCTTTTTCATACTATTCTGTTATATTACTATCTTACCACGATAAACACATATTCTTCAAAGATATCTTGATATAATTTCGAGCCATCTTTTCGTACTATTTATTCGCCTTACTATGCTATTTTGTCAGAATACTATATCATACTAATACTTCTTTGAACGACGTATAGCTATAATAGTAATACTTAA